>NC_134689.1:107612115-107852115 GCF_050947455.1 Rhinoderma darwinii
ATTCATCCTTTTCACTGCTGTTGCGCGAATCACGCTCGTCCCACGGAAGTGCTTCCGTGTGGTGCGCGTGATTTTCACGCACCCATTGACTTCAATGGGTGCGTGATGCGCGAAATACGCAGAGTTATTGAACCTGTCGCGCTTTTTGCGCAGCAGACAAACGCTGCGCAAAAAGCACGGACTGTCTGTACTGCCCCATAGACTTGTATTGGTCCATGCGTGCCGCGTGAAAACCACGCGGCCCGCACGGACCGAATACACGCTCGTGTGAATCCCCCCTAAGGCTGGGTTCACACGACCTATTTTCAGGCGTAAACGAGGCGTATTATGCCTCGTTTTACGCCTGAAAATAGGGCTACAATACGTTGGCAAACATCTGCCCATTCATTTGAATGGGTTTGCCGACGTACTGTGCAGACAACCTGTCATTTACGCGTCGTCGTTTGACAGCTGTCAAACGACGACGCGTTAAAATACAGCCTCCTCAAAAGAAGTGCAGGGCACTTCTTTCAGACGTAATTTGAGCCGTTCTTCATTGAACTCAATGAAGAGCAGCTCTAAATTAACGGCTGTCAGAGCGGTTTTTGATGCGATTTTTATGCCATCAAAAATTGCATAAAAAACGCATGAAAAATCGCATCAAAAACGCATTAAAAAACGCATGTGGTGCAAAACAAGAATTTGCTTAAAAATCGTATAAAAAACTGCATCAATAACGCATCAAAAACGCATGTGGTGCAAAACAAGAATTAGCTTAAAAATCGCATCCAAAATCGCATCAAAAACGGCATCAGAAACGCATAAAAATTGCATAAAAACGCATCAAAAACGCATGTGGTGCAAAACAAGAATGTGCTTAAAAATCTCATAAAAACGCATCAAAAACGCATCGAAAACAAAAAAAAAGCATCAAAAACGCATCAAAAACGCATGAAAACATGTGGTGAAAAGCAAGAATTTGCTTTAAAAAAAATGCATCAAAAACCGCATGAAAAACGCATAAAAAAACGCATGAAAAACGCATGTGGTGCAAAACAAGAATTTGCTTAAAAATCGCATAAAAAACGGATCAAAACGCATCAGGGTATGTTCACACGACAGCGTCCGTAACGGCTGAAATTACGTGGATGTTTTCAGGAGGGAACATCCCCTTAATTTCAGCCGTAACGGCATGTGCAGGCGCTTGAACGCCGTGTCAGTTACGGACGTAATTGGCGCTGCTATTCATTGGAGTCAATGAATATCGGCTCCAATTACGCCCCAAGAAGTGACAGGTCACTTCTTTGACGCGGGCGTCTATTTATGCGCCGTCATTTGACAGTGGCGCGTAAATATACGCCTCGTCTGAACAGACAAACGTCAGCCCATTGCTTTCAAAGGGCAGATGTTTGTCAACGCTATCAAGGCGCATTTTTCGGACGTAATTCGGGACAAAAACGCCCGAATTACGTCCGTAATTAGTGTGTGTGAACATGCCCTCAAAAGCGCATGAAAAACGCATGTGGTGAAAAACAATAATTTTCTTACAAATCGCATCAAAAATCGCATCAAAAACGCATGAAAAATGCATGTGGTGTAAAACAAGAATTTGCTTACAAATCGCATCAAAAACGGCATCAGAAACGCATGAAAATCGCATCAAAAATCGCATCAAAAATGCATGATAAACATATGAAAAATGCATGTGTGCAAAACAAGAATTTGCTTAAGAATCGCATTAAAAAAAAAAAATCGCATAAAAAAAATCGCATTTAAAAACGCATGAAAAACGCATGAAAAACGCATGTGGTGCAAAACAAGAATTTGCTTAAAAATCCCATTAAAAAAAACGCTTATTAGGGTATGTTCACACGAGGGCGTCCGTAACGGCTGAAATTACGGGGATGTTTCAGCCTGAAAACATCCCCGTAATATCAGCCATAACGGCATGTGCAGGCGCTTGAATGCCACGTAAATTACGGGCGTAATTGGCGCTGCTATTCATTGGAGGTCACTTCTTTGACGCGGGCGTCTATTTACGCGCCGTCATTTGACAGCGGCGCGTAAATTACGCCTCGTGTGAACAGACAAACGTCTGCCCATTGCTTTCAATGGGCAGATGTTTGTCAGCGCTATTGAGGCGCTATTTTCGGACGTAATTCGGGGCAAAAACGCCCGAATTACGTCCGTAAATAGGCCGTGTGAACATACCCTTAAACGCATGTGGTGCAAAACAAGAATTTGCATGAAATCGCATGAAAAATGCATGAAAAACGCATGCAAAACGCATAAAAAACGCATGTGGTGCAAAACAAGCGCTTTGCGTTTTTGATGCGCTTTCCATGCGTTTTTCATGCCGTTTTTTAATGCTATTTTTAATGCAATCTTCATGCGTTTTTGATGCGATTTGTAAGCAAATTATTGTTTTTCACCACATGCGTTTTCATGCGCTTTTGATGTGCTTTTGATGCGTTTTTCATGCTTTTTTCATGCGTTTTTATGCAATTTGTAAGCAAATTCTTGTTTTGCACCACATGCGTTTTTCATGCGTTTTTCATGCGTTTTTCATGCGATTTTTCATGCGATTTTTCATGCAATTTTTAAGCAAATTCTTGTTTTGCACCACATGCCTTTTTCATGCGTTTTTCATGCATTTTTGATGCGATTTTTGATGCGATTTGTAAGCAAATTATTGTTTTTCACCACATGCGTTTTCATGCGCTTTTGATGCGCTTTTTATGCGTTTTTCATGCTTTTTTCATGCGTTTTTATGCAATTTGTAAGCAAATTCTTGTTTTGCACCACATGCGTTTTTCATGCGTTTTTCATGCGATTTTTTTATGCGATTTTTGATGTGATTTGTAAGCAAATTCTTGTTTTGCACCACATGCCTTTTTCATGCGTTTTTCATGCATTTTTGATGCGATTTGTAAGAAAATTATTGTTTTTCACCACATGCGTTTTCATGCGCTTTTGATGCGTTTTTGATGCTTTTGATGCGTTTTTCATGCGTTTTTCATGCGTTTTTATGCAATTTTTAAGCAAATTCTTGTTTTTGCACCACATGCGGTTTTCATGCGTTTTTGCTGTGATTTTTTATGCGATTTGTAAGAAAATTCTTGTTTTTCACCACATGCGGTTTTCATGCGTTTTTCATGCGTTTTTATGCGATGTTTAAGCAAATTCTTGTTTTGCACCACATGCGTTTTTGATGTGTTTTTGATGCAATTTTCATGCGTTTCTGATGCCGTTTTTGATGTGATTTTTGATGCTATTTTTAAGCAAATTCTTGTTTTGCACCACATGCGTTTTGCATGTGATTTTTGATGCCATTTTTAAAGAAATTCTAAGTTTTGGAGTGGTTTTGCACTGTAAGAGCAGTCACACTATGAAGCCTCTAATGTAAGAGCAGTCACACTATGGAATCTCTACTGTAAGAGCAGTCACACTATGGCTTTAATGCTGATAAATGCTGCGGTTTTTGATGCGTTTTAGGGTTAGGGTTAGGGGTTAGTGTTAGGCTGGGTTCACACGACCATATTAACGTCCGTAATGGACGGACGTATTTCGGCCGGAAGTCCCGGACCGAACTCAGTGCAGGAAGCCGGGCTCCTAGCATCATAGTTATGTACGATGCTAGGAGTCCCTGCCTCTCCGTGGAACTACTGTCCCGTACTGAAAACATGATTACAGTACGGGACAGTTGTCCTGCAGAGAGGCAGGGACTCCTAGCATCGTACATAACTATGATGCTAGGAGCCCGGCTCCCTGCACTGAGTTCGGTCCGGGACTTCCGGCCAAAATACGTCCGTCCATTACGGACGTTAATGTGGTCGTGTGAACCCAGCCTTAGGGGTTGGGGTTAGGGTTTTGCTGCGGTTTTTGATGCGATTTTTAAACAAATTCTTTGTTTTGGAGTGGGTTTGCACCACATGCGTTATGGGTTAGGAGTTAGAGTAAGGGGTTATTCACACGAGCGTGTATTTGGTCCGTGCGGGCCGCGTGGTTTTCACGCGCCACGCACAGACCAATACAAGTCTATGGGGCAGTACAGACAGTCCGTGCTTTTTGCGCAGCGTTTGTCAGCTGCGCAAAAAGCGCGACATGCTCAATATCTCCGCGTATTTCGCGCATCACGCACCCATTGAAGTCAATGGGTGCGTGAAAACCACGCAGGTCGCACGGAAGCACTTCCGTGCAAACCGACTGAAACAGCGCACCAGCTGTCAAAAGGATGAATGTAAACAGAAAAGCACCTCGTGCTTTTCTGTTTCCAAACATCCAAACGGAGTGTCTTTGAGATGAGCGAACCCGGACAACCGAACCGAACTTCACCGGGTTCGGCCGAACTCGGCAAAAAAATTTCCCGTACGCGATGTCAGGAGATAGTCACTGTCCAGGGTGCTGAAAGAGTTAAACTGTTTCAGCACCATGGACAGTGACTTCCGATCCCAATATACATGAACGTGTAAAAAAAAAAACGAAGTTCTAACTTACCGATAACTCCTGGCTTCTTCCTCCAGTCTGACCTCCCGGGATGACAATTCAGTCCAAGTTACAGCTCCAGCCAATCACAGGCCAAGCACAGGCTGCAGCGGTCACATGGACTGCCGCGTCATCCAGGGAGGTGGGGCCCGATGTCCAGAGAGGCGCGTCACCAAGGACGCGTCACCAAGGCAACGGCCGGGAGGGAAGTTCTCGGTAAGTACGAACTTTTTCTTTTTTTTTTAACAGGTTTCTCGATATTGTGTTCGGCATTCACTGTCGAGGGTGCTGAAAGAGTTAGGGTATGTTCACACGGCCTATTTACGGACGTAATTCGGGCGTTTTTGCCCCGAATTACGTCCGAAAATAGCGCCTCAATAGCGCTGACAAACATCTGCCCATTGAAAGCAATGGGCAGACGTTTGTCTGTTCACACGAGGCGTAATTTACGCGCCGCTGTCAAATGACGGCGCGTAAATTGACGCCCGTGTCAAAGAAGTGACCTGTCACTTCTTTGGCCGTAATTGGAGCCGTTATTCATTGACTCCAATGAATAGCAGCGCCAATTACGTCCGTAATTGACGCGGCGTTCAAGCGCCTGCACATGCCGGTACGGCTGAAATTACGGGGATGTTTTCAGGCTGAAACATCCCCGTAATTTCAGATGTTACGGACGCCCTCGTGTGAACATACCCTAACTGCCGATCAGTTAGCTCTTTCAGCACCTTGGACAGTGACGGACGTCGACTAGCCTCATCTCTATGATGGCGGCTGCGCGAAAATCACGCAGCTGCGCATCATACACGGATGACACACGCAGCTGTCAAGTGGTTTTTGCAACGTTCGTCTGAATCTGCCCTAAGTTACGTGTTTTTTACGTTACGTTACGTGTTTTTTACGTTACGTTACGTGATTTTTACGTTACGTTATGTTAGGTTACGTGTTTTTTACATTACGTTACATGTTTTTTACGTTACTTTTTTTTACGTTACGTGTTTTTTTTACGTTACGTTACGTGTTTGTTACGTTACATGTTTTTTACGTTACGTTACGTGTTTTTTACGTCACATTACGTGTTTTTTACGTCACGTTACGTGTTTGTTACGTTACGTTACGTGTTTTTTAAGTTACGTATTTTTGACGTTACGTGTTTTTTACGTTCCGTTACGTGTTTTTTACGTTACGTTACGTTACATGTTTTTTACGTTACGTTACGTGTTTTTTATGTTACGTTACGTTACCTTACGTTACGTGTTTGTTACATTACGTTACGTGTTTATTACGTTACGTGTTTTTTACGTTACGTTACGTGTTTTTTACGTTACGTTACAGGTTTTTTACGTTACGTTACGTTATGTGTTTTTTACGTTACGTAACGTTACGTTACGTGTTTTTTATGTTACGTGTTTTTTACGTTACGTTTTTTACGTTCCGTTACGTGTTTTTTACGTTACGTGTTTTTTACGTTACGTTACGTGTTTTTTACGTTACGTTAGGTTACGTGTTTTTTACATTACGTTTTTTTTACGTTACGTGTCTTTTACATAACGTTTTTTACGTTACGTTACGTATTTTGTACGTTATGTTACGTATTTTTAACGTTACGTGTTTTTTACATTACGTTACGTGTTTTTTACGTTACGTGTTTTTTACGTTACGTTACGTGTTTTTGATGTTACGTTACGTGTTTTTTACGTTATTTTTATGTTACGTGTTTTTTACGTTACGGGTTTTTTATGTTACGTTACGTGTTTTTTATGTTACGTAACGTTACGTTACGTGTTTTTTATGTTACGTGTTTTTTACGTTACGTGTTTTTTACGTTCCGTTCCGTTTTTTACGTTGTGTGTTTTTTACGTTACGTTACTTGTTTTTTACGTTTTGTGTTTTTTACGCTGCGTTACGTGTTTTTTACGTTACGTTACGTGTTTTTTACGGTAGGTTTTTTAAGTGACATTACGTGTTAGTTACGTTACGTGTTTTTTAAGTTACGTTACGTGTATTATACGTAACGTTACATGTTTTTACGTTAATTTACGTGTTTTTTACGTTAATTACGTTACGTGTTTTTTACGTTACGTGTTTTTTACGTTACGTTACGATACGTGTTTGTTCCGATACGTGTTTTTTACAATATGTGTTTTTTACGATACGTTTTTTTTGTTACGTGTTTTTTACGTTACAATACGTTAGGTGTTTTTTACGTTACAATACGTTACGTGTTTTTGACGTTACGTTAGGTGTTTTTGACGTTACGTTACGTGTTTTTTACGTTCATTTACGTTACGTGTTTTTTACGTCACGTTACGTGTTTGTTACGTTACGTTACGTGTTTTTTCCGTAACGATACGTGTTTTTTCCGTTACGTGTTTTTTCCGTTACGTGTTTTTTCCGTTACGTTACGTGTTTTTTACAATACGTTACGTTACGTTACGTGTTTTTTACGTTACGTTACGTTGTGTTTTTTACGTGACGTGTTTTTTACGTTACAATACGTTACGTTACGTGTTTTTTACGTTACGTTACGTTACATTACATGTTTTTTACGTTACGTTACGTGTTTTTTACGTTACGTGTTTTTTACGTTACGTTACGTGTTTATTACGATACGTGTTTTTTACGATATGTGTTATTTTACGTTACGTGTTTTTTACGATACGTGTTTTCTACGTTACGTGTTTTTTACGTTACGTTACGTGTTTTTGACGTTAAGTTACGTGTTTTTGACGTTACGTTACGTGTTTTTTACGTTACGTTACGTGTTTTTTACGTCATGTTACGTGTTTGTTACGTCACGTTACGTGTTTGTTACATTACGTTACGTGTTTTTTATGTAGCGTGTTTTTTACGTCACGTTACGTGTTTTTTACGTTACGATTTTTTCGTTACGTTACGTGTTTTTTACGTTCTGTAACGTTACGTTATGTTAAGTGTTTTATACGTTACGGTTGTTTTACGTTACGTGTTTTTTACGTTACGTGTTTTTTACGTTACGTGTTTTTTACGTTACGTTACGTGTTTTTTACGTTGCGTGTTTTTACGATACGTTATGTGTTTTTTACGTTACGTTACGCTACTATTTCTTTACGTTACGTTACGTGTTTTTTACGTTGCGTTACGTTACGTGGTTTTTACGTAACGTTACGTGTTTTTTACGTTACGTTTTTTACGTTACGTTACGTGTTTTTTACGTTACGTTTTGTTACGTGTTTTTTTACGTTGCGTTTTTTACGTTACGTTACGTGTTTTTTACGTTACGTGTTTTTTACGTGACTTTTTTTACGTTACGTTACGTGTTTTTTACGTTACGTGTTTTTTATGTTACGTTACGCTACGTGTTTTTTACGTTACGTTATGTTAGGTGTTTGTTACGTTGCGTGTTTTTTACGTTACGTTACGTGTTTTTTACGTTACTTTACGTGATTTTTTCGTTACGTTACGTGTTTTTTACGGTACTTTTTTTACGTTACTTTACGTGTTTTTTACGTTACGTTACGTGTTTTTTACGTTGTTACATTACGTTACGTGTTTTTTACGTTACGTTACGTGTTTTTTACGTTACTTTTTTTACGTTACATTACGTGTTTTTTACGTTACGTGGTTTTTACGTTGCGTGTTTTTTACGTTACGTTACGTGTTTTTTACGTTACTTTACGTGATTTTTTCGTTACATTACATGTTTTTTACGGTACTTTTTTTACGTTACTTTACGTGTTTTTTACGTTACGTTACGTGTTTTTTACGTTATGTTTTTTACGTTACGTTACGTGTTTTTTACGTTGTTACATTACGTTACGTGTTTTTTACGTTACGTTACGTGTTTTTTACGTTACTTTTTTTACGTTACGTTACGTGTTTTTTACGTTACGTGGTTTTTACGTTACGTGTTTTTTACGTTACGTTACGTGTTTTTTACGTTACATTACGTGTTTTTTACGTTATGTTACGTGTTTTTTACGTTACGTTATGTTAGGTGTTTGTTACGTTACGTGTTTTTTACGTTATGTTAGGTGTTTTTTACATTACGTTACGTGTTTTTTACGTTACGTAACTTTACGTTATGTTAAAGAGGCTCTGTCACCAGATTTTGCATCCCCTATCTGCTATTGCAGCAGATAGGCGCTGCAATGTAGATTACAGTAACGTTTTTATTTTTAAAAAACAAGCATTTTTGGCCAAGTTACGACAATTTTTTTTAAGTCGACTTACCTGCAAACGCTGATGCTGCTGCAGAATCAACTGTAGCCTCTGGTGCCGATGTGGCCGTCACGATGCAGGACCTGTGAGTGACGTCACAGATCTGCACTGTCAGAAGCTGGGCGTTCTGAAGAGAAGAGGATGATACTTCTCTTCAGAGCGCCCAGCTAGTAAAAGTATTAAAAACGCCCCGATGTACGCACATAATACACGCCCACTTGGACTTTTACTTTTAAACACACCCACTTGGACTTTTGCAAGCCTCATTTGCATAACTACAAAAATGGTCATAACTTGGCCAAAAATGTTCGTTTTTTAAAAATAAAAATGTTACTGTAATCTACATTGCAGCGCCTATCTGCTGCAATAGCAGATAGGGGTTGTAAAATCTGGTGACAGAGCCTCTTTAAGTGTTTTATACGTTACGTGTGTTTTACGTTACATGTTTTTTACGTTACGTTACATGTTTTTTACGTTACGTGTTTTTTAGGTTACGTTACGTGTTTTTTACGTTACGTGTTTTTTACGTTACGTTATGTGCTTTTTACGTTACGTGTTTTTTACGTTACGTTACGTGTTTTTTACGTTACATTATGTGTTTTTTACGTTACGTTACGTGTTTTTTACGTTACGTTACGTGTTTTTTACGTTACTTTTTTTACGTTACGTTACGTGTTTTTTAGGTTACGTTACGTGTTTTTTACATTACAAGATTTTTACGTTACGTTACGTGTTTTTTACGTTACTTTACGTTACGTGTTTTTTACGTTACGTTACGTGTTTTTTACGTTACGAGTTTTTGACGTTACGTTCCGTGTTTTTTACGTTATGTAACGTTACGTTATGTTAAGTGTTTTATACGTTACGTTTGTTTGACGTTACGGTACGTGTTTTTTACGTTACCTGTTTTTTACATTACGTGTTTTTTACGTTACGTTACGTGTTTTTTACATTGCGTGTTGTTTACGTTACTTTACGTGTTTTTTTTGTTACGATACGATTTTTTTTACTAGACGTTACGTGTTTTTTACGTTGCGTTACGTTACGTGTTATTTACATAACGTTGCGTTACGTGTTTTTTACGTTACGTTATGTATGTTTTACGTTACGTTTATTACGTTACGCTACGTTACGTTCCGTTACGTTATGTTACGTGTTTTTTACGTTACGTGTTTTTTAGGTTTTGTTACGTGTATTTTATGTTACGTGTTTTTTAAGTTACGTTACGTTATGTTAGGTGTTTGTTACGTTATGTGTTTTTTATGTTACGTTACGTGTTTTTTAAGTTACGTTACGTGTTTACGTTATGTTACGTGTTTTTTACGTTACATTACATTACGTGTTTTTTACATTACGTTAGTGTTTTTTTACGTTACGTTACGATACGATTTTTTTACGTTACGTTACGTGTTTTTTACGTTGCGTTACGTTACGTGTTTTTTACGTAACGTTACATTACGGGTTTTTTACGTTACGTTACGTGTTTTTTACATTACGTGTTTTTTACATTACGTTAGGTGTTTTTTACGTTGCGTGTTTTTTACGTTACGTTACGTGTTTTTTACGTTACTTTTTTTACGTTACGTTACGTGTTTTTTTCATTACGTTACGTGTTTTTTACGTTACGTGTTTTTTACGTTATGTTACATGTTTTTTATGTTACGTGTTTTTTACGTTCCTTTTTTTTTACGTTACGTTATGTTATGTTACGTGTTTTTTACGTTACGTGTTTTTTACGTTACGTTTATTACGTGACGTTATGTGTTTTTTACGTTACGTTACATGTTTTTTACGTTACGTTACGTGTTTTTTACGTTACGTTACGTTTTTTTTACGATACGTTACGTGTTTTTGACGTTATGTTAAGTGTTTTTTATGTTAAGTTACGTGTTTTTTATGTTACGTTACGTGTTTTTTACGTTACGTTTTTTACGTTACGTTACGTGTTTTTTACATGACGTGTTTTTTACGTTCCGTTACGTGTTTTTTACGTTACGTTTTTTACGTTACGTTACGTGTTTTTTACGTTACGTTACGTGTTTTTTACGTTACGTTTTTTACGTTACCTGTTTTTTACGTTACGTTTTTTACGTTACGTTACGTGTTTTTTACGTTACGTTACGTGTTTTTTTACGTTGCGTTTTTTACGTTACGTTACGTGTTTTTTACGTGACTTTTTTTACGTTACGTTACGTTATGTGTTTTTACGTTAAGTTACGTGTTTTTTAGGCTGGATTCACACGAACGTTGCGTTTTTGCTCGCGTGAAAAACGCACCGTTTCGGTTGCGTTGGAGTTGCGTGTGGCATCCGTTTGGGCAGCGTGATAGCGTATTTAACGCGCGTATGGCATGCGTTTTTTACGCGCGTCAAAACAACGGAGGGTAGAGTAATGGAGAGGGCAGCCTACAAAAAGACACCTTCTCCAACACCTGCTTGCTGTGAGCACATGTTCGCATCAAGATTTCACGTTACCTCACACTTTGGCCCGTGTTTGTTGTTTTTGGGTGGTTTTACAGGTTAAAAAACTACTATTGCTGCAGATGTCAGTTTAAACTGTGCGCATGTGCTCAGAAAGTGAAAAGCCACTTCCTGGTTTGTAGTTGTTTTGTCTAGTCTGCTCAACTCATTTACATAGACTTAACAAGTGTTGCGTGAAAAACTCTGTGCGTACGGAGGTGCTTCCGTGTGCCCTGCGTTGTTTTCACGCACCCATTGACTTCAATGGGTGCGTGATGCGTTGAAAACGCTGAATCAACGGACATGTCGTGCCTTTTTGGCAACGGAGCAACGCTGCGCAAAAACCACGCACATGTCTGCACGGCCCCATAGACTAATATAGGTCCGGGCAACGCGCGTGAAAATCACGCGCGTTGCACGCGCGTATTTTACGTTCGTCTGAATAAAGCCTTAGGCCTCATTCACACGGCAGGGTTTCCCGGCCGGGTGCCGGCCGTTCATAAATCGGTCGGCACCCGGCTGCATTAGGAATGATAGACCTCTAATTGGGCTATTCACACGACCGATTTTTTGACGGCCGGAAAATCCGGCCGTCAAAAAATAGGACATGCTCTATCTTTGCCCGGGCACCCGGCCGCCCGGCTCCCATACAAGTCTATGGGGCCGGGTATTACACGGCCATCACCGGAATGTGTTCCGAGTAGAGATGAGCGAACCGGGACAACCGAACCCGGTTTCGGTCCGAACTTCCGGTAAAGTTCGGTTCGCAGCGAATCCGAACTTCACCGGGTTCGGCCGAACCCGTTTTGACCGAACCCGGTCAAAAACATTATACAAATCGGCAGCCACTTATCTCTATCAATCACTGATAGAGAAAAGAGGCTGCTGATTAAAAATAAAATAAAAAGCATTTCATACGTACCCGGTCGTTGTCTTAGTGACGAGTCCCTCTTCTTCCTCCAGTCCGACCTTTTCTGACGCGGCAGCCTGTGATTGGCTGCAGAGGCCTCTGCAGCCTGTGATTGGCTACAGAGGCCGCGGCAGCCTGTGATTGGCTGCAGCGCTCACATGGGCTGCATCGTCATCAAGGAATGTCGGGCCGGATGTCGAGAGGGACGCGTCACCAAGGCAACGGCCAGGAGACCGGACTGGAGGAAGCAGAAAGTTCTCGGTAAGTATGAACGTCTTTTTTTTTACAGGTACTGTGATCGGTAGTCACTGTCCAGGGTACTGAAACAGTTACTGCCGATCAGTTAACTCTTTCAACACCCTGGACAGTGACTATTTAGGGTATGTGCACACACACTAATTACGTCCGTAAATGACGGACGTATTTCGGCCGCAAGTACCGGACCGAACACAGTGCAGGGAGCCGGGCTCCTAGCATCATACTTATGTACGATGCTAGGAGTCCCTGCCTCTCTGCAGGACAACTGTCCCGTACTGTAATCATGTTTTCAGTACGGGACAGTAGTTCCACGGAGAGGCAGGGACTCCTAGCATCGTACATAAATATGATGCTAGGAGCCCGGCTCCCTGCAGGGTGTTCGGTCCGGTACTTGCGGCCGAAATACGTCCGTCCATTACGGACGTAATTAGTGTGTGTGCACATACCCTTACTGACGTCGCCTAGCAACGCTGCCGTAATGACGGGTGCACACATGTAGCCACCCGTCATTACGGGGCCTCATGCACACGACCATAAAAACACCCGTTATCACGGGTCGTAATTACGACCCGAAATAGCGGGCCCATAGACTTCTGTTAGCCACGGGTACCTTCCCATTTTCTCACGGGAAGGTGCCCGTGCCGTTAAAAAGATAGAACATGTTCTATTTTTTTATTTTACGGGCCGTGCTCGTAATTACGACTCGTAACTACGAGCACGGCCGGCCGGCCACGGGCAGCCGGCCGCTTTTGCGAACCGTGCTGTCATTATAATTATAGCAGCACGGCCCGAAAAATAGAACATGTTCTATTTTTTTAACGGCACGGGCACCTTCCCGTGAGAATACGGAAAGGTACCCGTGGGTAACAGAAGTCTATGAGCCCGTTATTGCGGGTCGTAATTACGACCCGCAATAACGGGTATTTTTACGGTCGTGTGCATGATGGGAGCACGGCTCGGAAAAACGAACGGCTGCCCGTGCTCATCTCCTGAAATAATCTGTGCTGCCTTAAACTCTGTGGACAGGTCAGGATCCTGTTTCTTTTAAATGCTGCTAGGGAACCCGCTCGATCCACTATATAAGGCTACGCTACAGTGCAGCATTTAAAAGAAACAGGATCCTGACCTGTCCACAGAATTTAAGGCAGCACAGAGTATTTCAGGAGATGAGCGTGCAGATTCAGTGCTGCTGTGAACTCTGCTCTTACCATTACGTAGCTCTCAGTCTGTTATCTCTCCTCCACTCCTGTCCTCAAGAACACCTTCACATGATTGGCAAGTCACCACGTAATGGTAAGAGCAGAGTTCACAGCAGCACAGAGTATTTCAGGAGATGAGCGTGCAGATCTTGTGCGTGGTGGTGACTTGCCAATCATGTGAACGTGTTATAGAGGACAGGAGTGGAGGAGATGTAACAGACTGAGCTACGTAATGGTAAGAACAGAGTTCACAGCAGCACAGAGTATTTCAGGAGAGGAGCGTGCAGATTCAGTGCTGCTGTGAACTCTGCTCTTACCATTACGTAGCTCAGTCTGTTACCTCTCCTCCACTCCTGTCCTCAATAACACCTTCACATGATTGGCAAGTCACCACCCCGCACAAGATCCGCACGCTCATCTCCTGAAATACTCTGTGCTGCTGTGAACTCTGCTCTTACCATTACGTGGTGACTTGCCAATCATGTGAAGGTGTTCTGGAGGACAGGAGTGGAAGAGAGGTAACAGACTGAGAGCTACGTAATGGTAAGAGCAGAGTTCGCAGCAGCACTGAATCTGAACGCTCATCTCCTGAAATACTCTGTGCTGCCTTAAACTATATGGACAGGTCAGGATCCTGTTTCTTTTAAATGCTGCACTGTAGCGCAGCCTTATATAGTGGATCGAGCGGGTTCCCCAGCAGCATTTAAAAGAAACCGTGTTTGTGTATGTGTGTGTTTGGGTATGTGACTTTGTCTGTTTTTGTTTTTATATGTGTGTTTGTGTATATGTGTGTGTATATATGGGTGTGTTTGTGTATATGTGTTTTGTGTATATGTTTGTGTATATATGGGTGTATTTGTGTATATGTTTGTGTGTAGATGTTTGTGTGTGTTTTTGTATATGTGTGTATATGGGTGTGTGTTTGTGTGTATATATGGGTGTGTTTGTGTATATGTGTTTGTGTATATGTGTGTTTGGGTATGTGTGTTTTTGTTTGTATATGTGTTTGTGTATATGTGTTCGTGTATGTGTGTATAACTGTGTGTGTGTGTGTGTGTTTGGATATGTGTGTTTTTGTTTGTATATGTGTGAGTTCGTGTATATGTGTGTTTGTCTGTTTATGTGTGTGTGTGTGTGTGTATATCTTGTTGTGTTTGTGTATATATGTGTGTGTCTGTGTATGGTTGTTTGTTTGTGTGTGCGTGTATATATGTGTGTAGGTGAGTAGAAGTATTGGTATTGTTCACATTGATAACTGTTTTTTTATGTTGTTGCAGATTTTGATGTACCGATTGGACTACATCTTCAATTCGTTGGACTACTGCGTAGATCTGCGTTTTTTCAAATTTTAATAAAATGGTTAACGAGGGTTTTGTTGGGGATTTCTTATTTCAATAAAAAAGAATTGTCTTTGTGTTTTTTTTTCAAACTTTATTAGTGCCTAGATAATGGCAGTTGGCTGATTGACAGCGTCCATTATTAAGGCGGTACTTAGTGTTAGCCGGTGCAGAGGCTAGCACTAACCACCCATTATTACCCCGGTACCCACCACCACCAGGGGTGCCGGGAAGAGCTTGGTACGATCCAGTACCCGACCATCTGTTGTGATGGTCGGGTACTGGGGCGGCCGTAGGCTGGTATTATGAGGCTGGGAAGGGCCAAAATCAGTGGACCTTCCCACCCTTGTAATGCTAGGCTGCAGCTGCTGTGTTGTATCGGGCTGGTTATAAAAATGGGGGGGACCCCCACGTCGTTTTTTTTTTTGAATTTAACAAATTTAGCAATAGACGGGTCCCCCACATTTTTAATAACCAGCCATATACAAGGCCGCAGCAGTCTGGCATTACATGGGTGGGAAGGGCCACTGGTTTTGTCCATTCCCAGGCTAATAACACTGTGTTGTATGTGGCTGGTTATGATAAATTGGGTGGAACCCCATGTCTTTTTTAAAAAAAAAATGTAAATAAATAAATAATTTAAAAAAAATGACGTGGGGTCCCCCCCACTTTTATAACCAGCCAGATACAACACAGCAGCAGCAGCCTAGCATTACAAGGGTGGGAAGGTCCACTGTTTTTGGCCCTTCCCAGCCTCATAATACCAGCCTGCGGCCGCCCCAGGGCCCGACCATCACAACAGATGGTCGGGTACTGGATCGTACCTGGCTCTTCCCGGCACCCCTGGTGGTTTTGGGTACCGGGGTAATAATGGTGGTTAGTGTTAGCCTCTGCACCGGCTAACACTAAGCCTCGCCTTAGTAATGGATGTTGTCACTCAGACAGCGGCCATTACTAAAGTGGTAATAATAAAATTTGAAAAGACAAAGATATAGATAAAATATTTTATTGAAATAAAGCACCCCCAACACAACCCTCATTAACCATTTTATTGTAGAAAAAAAAAACGTCATCTAAGTAGTCCTCGAAACCGACGTAGTCCAAACACCAAACCTGTAAAAAAAAAAAAAAAAATGAAATAAAACATGTCGTAGGCTTAGATTCAGTTTAATGTGTGATACTGACTGTTATACCATGTATAGAAGCCTGCCGCGAAGTTGACTTAGATACAGGGCGCCAGCAGACAGTATCATACATGGCCATACATACATATATACAAATATACATACATATATACAAACATACATACATATATACAAGCATGCACATATATACATGCAAATATACATACATGCAAACATACACACATATATACATGCAAACTATCATACATACATGCATACACACACACATGAAAACATACATACAAACAAACATGCAAAGATACATACATACATATATACAAGCATGCACAAATATACATGCAAACATAAATACATGCAAACATAATTACATACATGCACATATATATAAACATACATGCAAACATACATGCAAAAATAAAAACATGCAAACATACATACATGCACATATATACATACATACATGACAACATACATACAAACATACATGACAACATACATACATGCAAACATACATACATGCAAACATACATACACACATGCAAACATATATACATGCAAATATACATACAAACATGCACATGTATACATACATGCCAACATACATGCAAACATACATGCACATATATACATACATACATGACAACATACATACATGCAAATATACATACATACACACATGCACATATATACATACATGCCAACATACATGCACATATATACATACATGACAACATACATGCATAGATGACAACATACATACATATATATATACACACATGCAAATATACATACAAACATGCATACATACATGCAAACATACATTCATGCAAACACACATACATGCAAACATACATACATACATACAAATATACATACACACATGCACATATATACATACATGACAACATACATACATACATGACAACATACATGCAAAAATACATACATGCAAACATACATACATACATACATGCAAATATATACATGCAAATATACATACAAACATGCACATATATACATACATGCCAACATACATGCACAGATATACATACATACATACATGACAACATACATACATGCCAACATACATACATACATGCCAACATACATACATGCCAAAAAATAATAATAATACGTTCATACTTACTTTCCTCCTGTCCGGCCTCCAGCGATGACGTTTCATTCATGTCGCCGCTGCAGCCTGTGATTGGCTGCAGAGGCGGTCACGTGGGATGAAGCGTCATCCTGACGTGCGTGACCGCCACTACAGCCTGTGATTGGCTGCAGCGGCGAAAGGGATGAAACGTCATCGCTGGAGGCCGGACAGGAGGAAAGTAAGTACGAACGTATAATTTTTATTTTTTTATTACATAAATAGTGTTTTCCGCGCGCCGAGCATGTACTGTGAAGGTTGCTGAAAGAGTTAGTGCAGCCCATTAACTCTATCAGCACCCTGGACAGTAGCATGCTCGGCGCACGTAAGTGACAGGTTCGGTCAGAACTAGTTCGGTCCGAACCGAACTTTTTTGTGAAATTCGGCGAACTAGCCGAACCGAACTTTTGATAAGTTCGCTCATCTCTAGTTCCGAGTGATGGCCGGGTTTCCCGGCGCTTGCGCTCTATCTCCTCCTCCTCACAGCGCAGAGTGCATGTGAGGAGGAGGAGTTGATGCCATTCTGACGAATGGCATCGCTGTACACTGTGTTGCAGGGCCGGGGTGTACAGCAGGTGGAAGGGAGCGCTGCGCTGGTTCCCTTCCCCTGCTTGTTAAAAGCACCCTGGCTCGGCGACACCTTCGATGGCGCCGCTAGTAGTAGTAGCAGCAGCTGCTGCTGCTGCGGCTGCTTATACTGTAGCGACGCCACTATAGCAGAGCAGGGAGGTATCTCCCCGCTCTGCTATGTGCTAGCCGCACTTTAGCTCCTTGAAGGAGCGGAATCCCCGTGTTTTCGGGGATTCCGCTCCTGGACAGAGCGCTTGATGTCTCTGTCCATATCTGGGCAGTGACATCAGGGGAAACTCCTGAAGCGGAATCCCCGAACACATGGGGATTCCCCTTCAGGAGCTGCC
Organism: Rhinoderma darwinii; assembly: GCF_050947455.1. Lineage (NCBI taxonomy): Eukaryota > Metazoa > Chordata > Amphibia > Anura > Rhinodermatidae > Rhinoderma > Rhinoderma darwinii. The sequence continues at coordinate 107,630,154 of NC_134689.1, forward strand.
GCTGATGTCACTGTCCGGATCTGCCCGGCCCGGCACGGATGCATAACTTTATGCAAACCGGCCGGGCAAAATGGCCGATTTTACCGGCCGACACTCGGGCTCGGGAACGACCCGGTCGTGTGAATCCGCCTTACGTTACGTACTTTTTACGTTACGTTACGTGTTTTTTACGTTACTTTACGTGATATTTTCGTTACGTTACGTGTTTTTTACGTTACGTTTTTTACGTTACTTTACGTATTTTTACGTTACGTGTTTTTTACGTTATGTTTTTTACGTTACGTTACGTGTTTTTTACGTTGTTACATTACGTTACGTGTTTTTGACGTTACGTTACGTGTTTTTTCCGTGACTTTTTTTACGTTACGTTACGTGTTTTTTACGTTACGTGGTTTTTACGTTACGTGTTTTTTACGTTACGTTACGTGTTTTTTACGTTACATTACGTGTTTTTTACGTTATGTTACGTGTTTTTTACGTTACGTTACGTTATGTTAGGTGTTTGTTACGTTACGTGTTTTTTACGTTATGTTAGGTGTTTTTTACATGACGTTACGTGTTTTTTACGTTACGTAACTACGTTATGTTAAGTGTTTTATACGTTACGTGTGTTTTACGTTACATGTTTTTTACGTTACGTTACGTGTTTTTTACGTTACGTTACGTGTTTTTTACGTTACGTGTTTTTACGATACGTTATGTGTTTTTTACGTTACGTTACGCTATTTTTTTCCGTTACGCTACGTTACGTGTTTTTTACGTAACGTTACGTTACGTGTTTTTTACGTTACGTTTTTTACGTTACGTTACTTGTTTTTTACGTTACGTTATGTGTTTTTTTACGTTGCGCTTTTTACGTTACGTTACGTGTTTTTTACGTTACGTTAGGTGTTTTTTACGTGACTTTTTTTACGTTACGTTACGTTGTGTTTTTTACGTTAAGTTACGTGTTTTTTACGTTACGTTTTTGACGTTACGTTACGTGTTTTTTACGTTACGTTTTTTACGTTACGTTACGTGTTTTTTATGTTACGTTACGTGTTTTTTACGTTACGTTTTTTACGTTACGTGTTTTTTACGTTACGTGGTTTTTACGTTACTTTACGTGATTTTTTCGTTACGTTACGTGTTTTTTACGTTACGTTTTTTACGTTACTTTACGTGTTTTTTTACGTTACGTTACGTGTTTTTTACGTTACTTTACGTGATTTTTTCGTTACGTTACGTGTTTTTTACGTTACGGTTTTTACGTTACGTTACGTGTTTTTTACGTTGTTACTTTACGTTACGTGTTTTTTACGTTACGTGTTTTTTACGTTACATTACGTGTTTTTTACGTTACGTGTTTTTTACATTACGTGTTTACATTTTTACGTGTTTACATTACGTGTTTTTTACGTTACGTGTTTTTTACATTACGTGTTTTTTACGTTGCGTGTTTTTACATATACGTTTTACGCTACTATTTTTTTATGTTACGCTACGTTACGTGTTTTTTATGTTGCGTTACGTTATGTGATTTTACGTAACGTTAAGTTACGTATTTTTTACGTTGCGTTTTTTACGTTACGTTACGTGTTTTTTACGTTACATTACGTGTTTTTTACGTGACTTTTTTTACGTTACGTTACGTCATGTGTTTTTTACGTTACGTGTTTTTTTTACGTTACGTTACGTTACGTGTTTTTTACGTTACGTTACGTTACGTTGCGTGTTTTTTACATTACGTTACGTGTTTTTTACGTTACTTTACGTGAATTTTTCGTTACGTTACGTGTTTTTTACGTTACGTTTTTTACGTTACTTTACGTGTTTTTTACGTTACGTGTTTTTTACGTTACGTTTTTTACGTTACGTTACGTGTTTTTGACGTTACGTTACGTGGTTTTTACGTTACGTGGTTTTTACGTTACGTGGTTTTTACGTTACGTGTTTTTTTACGTTACGTTACGTGTTTTTTACGTTACGTTAGGTGTTTGTTACGTTACGTGTTTTTTACGTTGCGTTACGTGTTTTTTACGTTACGTGTTTTTTACGTTATGTTACGTGTTTTTTACGTTCAGTTTTTTACGTTACGTTATGTGTTTTTTACGTTACGTTATGTGTTTTTTACGTTACGTTACGTGTTTTTTACATTACGTTACGTGTTTTTTACGTTACGTAACTTTAAGTTATGTTAAGTGTTTTATACGTTACGTGTGTTTTACGTTACATGTTTTTTACGTTACGTTACATGTTTTTTACAGTTTGTTTATTTTACGTTACGTTACGTGTTTTTAACGTTACTTTACGTGTTTTTTACGTTACGTTACGTGTTTTTTACGTTACGTGTTTTTTACATTACGTGTTTTTTACGTTACGTTAGGCGTTTTTTACGTAATGTTACGTTACGTGATTTTTACGTTACGTTATGTTAGGTTACGTGTTTTTTAGGTTACGTTACATGTTTTTTAGGTTACGTTACATGTTTTTTACGTTACGTTACGTGTTTTTTACGTTACGTGTTTTTTACGTTACGTTACTTGTTTTTTACGTTTCGTTGCGTGATTTTTACGTTATGTTACGTTGTTACGTGTTTTTTAAGTTGCGTTACATGTTTTTTACGTTACGTTACATGTTTTTAACGTTACGTGTTTTTTAGGTTACGTTACGTGTTTTTTATGTTACGTTACGTGTTTTTTACGCTACGTTTTTTACGTTACGTTACGTGTTTTTTATATTACGTTACGTGTTTTTTACGTTACGTGTTTTTTACGTTACGTATTTTTTACGTTACGTTACGTGTTTTTTACGTTACGCTACGTGTTTTTTATGTTACGTTACGTGTTTTTTACATTACGTGTTTTTTACGTTATGTTATGTTACGTTACGTGTTTTTTACGTTACGTTACGTGTTTTTTACGTTACCTTTATTATGTTACGTTATGTGTTTTTTACGTTACGTTACGTGTTTTTTACGTTCAGTTTTTTACGTTACGTTACTTGTTTTTTACGTTACGTTATGTGTTTTTTTACGTTGCGCTTTTTACGTCAAGTTACGTGTTTTTTACGTTACGTTAGGTGTTTTTTACGTGACTTTTTTTACGTTACGTTACGTTGTGTTTTTGACGTTACGTTACGTGTTTTTTACGTTACGTTTTTTACGTTACGTTACGTGTTTTTTACGTTACGTTACGTGGTTTTTACGTTACGTGGTTTTTACGTTACGTGGTTTTTACGTTACGTTACGTGTTTTTTACGTTACTTTACGTGATTTTTTCGTTACGTTACGTGTTTTTTACGTTACGTTTTTTACGTTACTTTACGTGTTTTTTACGTTACGTTACGTGTTTTTTACGTTACGGTTTTTACGTTACGTTACGTGTTTTTTACGTTGTTACTTTACGTTACGTGTTTTTTACGTTACGTGTTTTTTACGTTACATTACGTGTTTTTTACGTTACGTGTTTTTTACATTACGTGTTTACATTTTTACGTGTTTACATTACGTGTTTTTTACGTTACGTGTTTTTTACATTACGTGTTTTTTACGTTGCGTGTTTTTACATATACGTTTTACGCTACTATTTTTTTATGTTACGCTACGTTACGTGTTTTTTACGTTGCGTTACGTTATGTGATTTTACGTAACGTTAAGTTACGTATTTTTTACGTTGCGTTTTTTACGTTACGTTACGTGTTTTTTACGTTACATTACGTGTTTTTTACGTGACTTTTTTTACCTTACGTTACGTTATGTGTTTTTTACGTTAAGTTACGTGTTTTTTACGTTACGTGTTTTTTACGTTACGTTACGTGTTTTTTACGTTACGTTACGTTACGTTAGGTGTTTGTTACGTTGCGTGTTTTTTACATTACGTTACGTGTTTTTTACGTTACTTTACGTGAATTTTTCGTTACGTTACGTGTTTTTTACGTTACGTTTTTTACGTTACTTTACGTGTTTTTTACGTTACGTTACGTGTTTTTTACGTTACGTTACGTGTTTTTTACGTTACGTCTTTTACGTTACGTTACGTGTTTTTGACGTTACGTTACGTGGTTTTTACGTTACGTGGTTTTTACGTTACGTGGTTTTTACGTTACGTGTTTTTTTACGTAACGTTACGTGTTTTTTACGTTACGTTATGTTAGGTGTTTGTTACGTTACGTGTTTTTTACGTTGCGTTACGTGTTTTTTACGTTACGTGTTTTTTACGTTACGTTACGTGTTTTTTACGTTCAGTTTTTTACGTTACGTTATGTGTTTTTTACGTTACGTTATGTGTTTTTTACGTTACGTTACGTGTTTTTTACATTACGTTACGTGTTTTTTACGTTACGTAACTTTAAGTTATGTTAAGTGTTTTATACGTTACGTGTGTTTTACGTTACATGTTTTTTACGTTACGTTACATGTTTTTTACAGTTTGTTTATTTTACGTTACGTTACGTGTTTTTAACGTTACTTTACGTGTTTTTTACGTTACGTGTTTTTTACGTTACGATACGATTTATTTACATTACGTGTTTTTTACGTTACGTTAGGCGTTTTTTACGTAATGTTACGTTACGTGATTTTTACGTTACGTTATGTTAGGTTACGTGTTTTTTAGGTTACGTTACATGTTTTTTAGGTTACGTTACGTTTTTTTACGTTACGTTACGTGTTTTTTACGTTACGTGTTTTTTACGTTACGTTACTTGTTTTTTACGTTTCGTTACGTGATTTTTACGTTATGTTACGTTGTTACGTGTTTTTTAAGTTGCGTTACATGTTTTTTACGTTACGTTACATGTTTTTAACGTTACGTGTTTTTTAGGTTACGTTACGTGTTTTTTATGTTACGTTACGTGTTTTTTACGCTACGTTTTTTACGTTACGTTACGTGTTTTTTATATTACGTTACGTGTTTTTTACGTTACGTGTTTTTTACGTTACGTATTTTTTACGTTACGTTACGTGTTTTTTACGTTACGTTACGTGTTTTTTATGTTACGTTACGTGTTTTTTACATTACGTGTTTTTTACGTTATGTTATGTTACGTTATGTGTTTTTTACGTTACGTTACGTGTTTTTTACGTTACGTTACGTGTTTTTTACAGTTTGTTTATTTTACGTTACGTTACGTGTTTTTTTACGTTACTTACGTGTTTTTTACGTTACGTGTTTTTTACGTTACGATACGATTTATTTACGTTACGTTACGTGTTTTTTACGTTTCGTTAGGCGTTTTTTACGTAATGTTACGTTACTTGATTTTTACGTTACGTTATGTTAGGTTACGTGTTTTTTAGGTTACGTTACATGTTTTTTAGGTTACGTTTTTTTAGGTTACGTTACGTTTTTTTACGTTACGTTACGTGTTTTTTACTTTACGTGTTTTTTACGTTACGTTACGTGATTTTTACGTTATGTTACGTTACGTTGTTACGTGTTTTTTAAGTTGCGTTACATGTTTTTTACGTTACGTTACATGTTTTTTACGTTACGTGTTTTTTAGGTTACGTTACGTGTTTTTTACGCTACGTTTTTTACGTTACGTTACATGATTTTTACGTTACGCGTTTTTTATATTACGTTACGTGTTTTTTACGTTACGTTACGTGTTTTTTACTTTACGTTACGTGTTTTTTACGTTACGTGTTTTTTACGTTACGTTACGTGTTTTTTACGTTACGTTACGTGTTTTTTACGTTACGTTTATTATGTTACGTTATGTGTTTTTTACGTTACGTTACGTGTTTTTTACGTTGTGTTTTTGACTTTGTGTTTTTTACGTTACGTTACGTTGTTACGTGTTTTTTACGTTGCGTTACATGTTTTTTACGTTACGTTACATGTTTTTTACGTTACGTGTTTTTTATGTTACGTTACGTGTTTTTTACGTTACGTGTTTTTTACGTTATGTTATGTTACGTTATGTGTTTTTTACGTTACGTTACGTGTTTTTTACGTTACGTTACGTGTTTTTTACGTTACGTGTTTATTACAGTTTGTTTATTTTACGTTACGTTACGTGTTTTTTACGTTACTTTACGTGTTTTTTACGTTCCGTTACGTGTTTTTTACGTTACGATACGATTTATTTACATTACGTTACGTGTTTTTTATGTTACGTTAGGCGTTTTTTACGTAATGTTACGTTACGTGATTTTTACGTTACGTTATGTTAGGTTACGTGTTTTTTAGGTTACGTTACATGTTTTTTAGGTTACGTTTTTTAGGTTACGTTACGTTTTTTTACGTTACGTTACGTGTTTTTTACGTTACGTTACGTGTTTTTTACGTTACGTGTTTTTTACGTTACGTTACGTGTTTTTTACGTTTCGTTACGTGATTTTTACGTTACGTTACGTTGTTACGTGTTTTTTAAGTTTCGTTACATGTTTTTTACGTTACGTTACATGTTTTTTAGGTTACGTGTTTTTTAGGTTACGTTACGTGTTTTTTAGGTTACGTTACGTGTTTTTTAGGTTACGTTTTTTAGGTTACGTTACGTTTTTTTACGTTACGTTACGTGCTTTTTACTTTACGTGTTTTTTACGTTACGTTACGTTACTTGTTTTTTACGTTTCGTTACGTGATTTTTACGTTACGTTACGTTGTTACGTGTTTTTTAAGTTGCGTTACATGTTTTTTACGTTACGTTACATGTTTTTGACGTTACGTGTTTTTTAGGTTACGTTACGTGTTTTTTATGTTACGTTACGTGTTTTTTACGCTACGTTTCGTGTTTTTTACGTTACGTTACGTTACGTGTTTTTTACGTTCCGTTACGTGTTTATTACAGTTTGTTTATTTTACGTTACGTTACGTGTTTTTTACGTTACTTTACGTGTTTTTTATGTTCCGTTACGTGTTTTTTACGTTACGATACGATTTATTTACGTTACGTTACGTTACGTGTTTTTTTACGTTACGTTAGGCGTTTTTTACGTAATGTTACGTTACGTGATTTTTACGTTACGTTATGTTAGGTTACGTGTTTTTTAGGTTACGTTACATGTTTTTTAGGTTACGTTTTTTCGGTTACGTTACGTTTTTTTACGTTACGTTACGTGTTTTTTACTTTACGTGTTTTTTTTGTTACGTTACGTTACTTGTTTTTTACGTTTCGTTACGTGATTTTTACGTTACATTACGTTGTTACGTGTTTAAGTTGCGTTACATGTTTTTTACGTTACGTTACATGTTTTTTACGTTACGTGTTATTTAGGTTACGTTACGTGTTTTTTACGCTACGTTTTTTACGTTACGTTACGTGATTTTTACGTTACGCGTTTTTTATATTACGTTGTGTTTTTTACGTTACGTTACGTGTTTTTTACGTTACGTTACGTGTTTTTTTACGTTACGTTACGTGTTTTTTACGTTAAGTTACGTGTTTTTTACGTTGTGTTTTTGACTTTACGTGTTTTTTACGTTACGTTACGTGTTTTTTACGTTACGTGTTTTTTACGTTACGTTACGTGTTTTTTACGTTACGTTTATTATGTTACGTTATGTGTTTTTTACGTTACGTTACGTGTTTTTTCCGTTCAGTTTTTTACGTTACATGCTTTTTAGGTTACGTTTTTTAGGTTACGTTACGTTTTTTTACGTTACGTTACGTGTTTTTTACGTTACGTGTTTTTTACGTTACTTGTTTTTTACGTTTCGTTACGTGATTTTTACGTTACGTTACGTTGTTACGTGTTTTTTAAGTTGCGTTACATGTTTTTTACGTTACGTTACATGTTTTTTACTTTACGTGTTTTTTACGTTACGTTACGTTACTTGTTTTTTACGTTTCGTTACGTGTTTTTTACGTTACGTTACATTACGTTACTTGTTTTTTACGTTTCGTTACGTGATTTTTACGTTACGTTACGTTGTTACGTGTTTTTTAAGTTGCGTTACATGTTTTTTACGTTACGTTACGTGTTTTTTACGTTACGTGTTTTTTACGTTACGTTACGTGTTTTTTACGTTACGTGTTTTTTACGTTACGTGTTTTTTACGTTACGTTACGTGTTTTTTACGTTACGTTTATTATGTTACGTTATGTGTTTTTTACGTTACGTGTTTTTTACGTTGTGTTTTTGACTTTGTGTTTTTTACGTTACGTTACGTTGTTACGTGTTTTTTACGTTACGTTACATGTTTTTTACGTTACGTGTTTTTGACTTTACGTGCTTTTTACGTTACGTTACGTGTTTTTTACGTTACGTGTTTTTTACGTTACGTTACGTGTTTTTTACGTTACGTTACGTGTTTTTTACGTTACGTTTATTATGTTACGTTATGTGTTTTTTACGTTACGTCACGTTACGTGTTTTTTCCGTTCAGTTTTTTACTTTACATGTTTTTTAGGTTACGTTTTTTAGGTTACGTTACGTTTTTTTACGTTACGTTACGTGTTTTTTACGTTACGTGTTTTTTACGTTACGTTACTTGTTTTTACGTTTCGTTACGTGATTTTTACGTTTCGTTACGTGATTTTTACGTTACGTTACGTTGTTACGTGTTTTTTAAGTTTCGTTACATGTTTTTTACGTTACGTTACATGTTTTTTAGGTTACGTGTTTTTTAGGTTACGTTACGTGTTTTTTAGGTTACGTTACGTGTTTTTTAGGTTACGTTTTTTAGGTTACGTTACGTTTTTTAACATTACGTTACGTGTTTTTTACTTTACGTGTTTTTTACGTTACGTTACGTTACTTGTTTTTTACGTTTCGTTACGTGATTTTTACGTTACGTTACGTTGTTACGTGTTTTTTAAGTTGCGTTACATGTTTTTTACGTTACGTTACATGTTTTTGACGTTACGTGTTTTTTAGGTTACGTTACGTGTTTTTTATGTTACGTTACGTGTTTTTTACGCTACGTTTCGTGTTTTTTACGTTACGTTACGTGTTTTTTACGTTACATTACGTGTTTATTACAGTTTGTTTATTTTACGTTACGTTACGTGTTTTTTACGTTACTTTACGTGTTTTTTACGTTCCGTTACGTGTTTTTTACGTTACGATACGATTTATTTACGTTACGTGTTTTTTACGTCACGTTAGGCGTTTTTTACGTAATGTTACGTTACGTGATTTTTACGTTACGTTATGTTAGGTTACGTGTTTTTTAGGTTACGTTACATGTTTTTTAGGTTACGTTTTTTAGGTTACGTTACGTTTTTTTACGTTACGTTACGTGTTTTTTACGTTACGTTACTTGTTTTTTACGTTTCGTTACGTGATTTTTACGTTACGTTACGTTGTTACGTGTTTTTTAAGTTGCGTTACATGTTTTTTACGTTCCGTTACATGTTTTTTACGTTACGTGTTATTTAGGTTACGTTACGTGTTTTTTACGCTACGTTTTTTACGTTACGTTACGTTACGTGATTTTTACGTTACGCGTTTTTTATATTACGTTATGTGTTTTTTACGTTACGTTACGTGTTTTTTACGTTACGTTACGTATTTTTTTACGTTACGTGTTTTTTACGTTACGTTACGTGTTTTTTACGTTACGTGTTTTTTACGTTACGTTACGTGTTTTTTACGTTACGTGTTTTTTACGTTACGTTACGTGTTTTTTACGTTACGTTTATTATGTTACGTTATGTTTTTTTTACGTTACGTTACGTGTTTTTTCCGTTCAGTTTTTTACGTTACATGCTTTTTAGGTTACGTTTTTTACGTTACGTTACGTGGTTTTTACGTTACGTGGTTTTTACGTTACGTGTTTTTTTACGTTACGTTACGTGTTTTTTACGTTACGTTATGTTAGGTGTTTGTTACGTTACGTGTTTTTTACGTTGCGTTACGTGTTTTTTACGTTACGTGTTTTTTACGTTACGTGTTTTTTACGTTACGTGTTTTTTACGTTACGTTATGTGTTTTTTACGTTACGTTATGTGTTTTTTACGTTACGTTACGTGTTTTTTACATTACGTTACGTGTTTTTTACGTTACGTAACTTTAAGTTATGTTAAGTGTTTTATACGTTACGTGTGTTTTACGTTACATGTTTTTTACGTTACGTTACATGTATTTTACAGTTTGTTTATTTTACGTTACGTTACGTGTTTTTAACGTTACTTTACGTGTTTTTTACGTTACGTTACGTGTTTTTTACGTTACGATACGATTTATTTACATTACGTGTTTTTTACGTTACGTTAGGCGTTTTTTACGTAATGTTACGTTACGTGATTTTTACGTTACGTTATGTTAGGTTACGTGTTTTTTAGGTTACGTTACATGTTTTTTAGGTTACGTTACATGTTTTTTAGGTTACGTTACGTTTTTTTACGTTACGTTACGTGTTTTTTACGTTACTTGTTTTTTACGTTACGTTACGTTACTTGTTTTTTACGTTTCGTTGCGTGAGTTTTACGTTATGTTACGTTGTTACGTGTTTTTTAAGTTGCGTTACATGTTTTTTACGTTACGTTACATGTTTTTAACGTTACGTGTTTTTTAGGTTACGTTACGTGTTTTTTATGTTACGTTACGTGTTTTTTACGCTACGTTTTTTACGTTACGTTACGTGTTTTTTATATTACGTTACGTGTTTTTTACGTTACGTGTTTTTTACGTTACGTGTTTTTTACGTTACGTATTTTTAACGTTACGTTACGTGTTTTTTACGTTACGCTACGTGTTTTTTATGTTACGTTATGTGTTTTTTACATTACGTGTTTTTTACGTTATGTTATGTTACGTTACGTGTTTTTTACGTTACGTTACGTGTTTTTTACGTTACGTTTATTATGTTACGTTATGTGTTTTTTACGTTACGTTACGTGTTTTTTACGTTCAGTTTTTTACGTTACGTTACTTGTTTTTTACGTTACGTTATGTGTTTTTTTACGTTGCGCTTTTTACGTTACGTTACGTGTTTTTTACGTTACGTTAGGTGTTTTTTACGTGACTTTTTTTACGCTACGTTACGTTGTGTTTTTGACGTTACGTTACGTGTTTTTTACGTTACGTTTTTGACGTTACGTTACGTGTTTTTTACGTTACGTTTTTTACGTTACGTTACTTGTTTTTTACGTTACGTTACGTGTTTTTTACGTTACGTTACGTGTTTTTTACGTTACGTTTTTTACGTTACGTGTTTTTTACGTTACGTGGTTTTTACGTTACGTTACGTGTTTTTTACGTTACTTTACGTGATTTTTTCGTTACGTTACGTGTTTTTTACGTTACGTTTTTTACGTTACTTTACGTGTTTTTTACGTTACGTTACGTGTTTTTTACGTTACTTTACGTGATTTTTTCGTTACGTTACGTGTTTTTTACGTTACGGTTTTTACGTTACGTTACGTGTTTTTTACGTTGTTACTTTACGTTACGTGTTTTTTACGTTACGTGTTTTTGACGTTACATTACGTGTTTTTTACGTTACGTGTTTTTTACATTACGTGTTTACATTTTTACGTGTTTACATTACGTGTTTTTTACGTTACGTGTTTTTTACATTACGTGTTTTTTACGTTGCGTGTTTTTACATATACGTTTTACGCTACTATTTTTTTATGTTACGCTACGTTACGTGGTTTTTACGTTGCGTTACGTTATGTGATTTTACGTAACGTTAAGTTACGTATTTTTTACGTTGCGTTTTTTACGTTACGTTACGTGTTTTTTACGTTACATTACGTGTTTTTTACGTGACTTTTTTTACCTTACGTTACGTTATGTGTTTTTTACGTTACGTGTTTTTTACGTTACGTGTTTTTTACGTTACGTTACGTTACGTTACGTGTTTTTTACGTTACGTTACGTTACGTTAGGTGTTTGTTACGTTACGTTTTTTACGTTACTTTACGTGTTTTTTACGTTACGTTACGTGTTTTTTACGTTACGTCTTTTACGTTACGTTACGTGTTTTTGACGTTACGTTACGTGGTTTTTACGTTACGTGGTTTTTACGTTACGTGTTTTTTTACGTTACGTTATGTGTTTTTTACGTTACGTTATGTTAGGTGTTTGTTACGTTACGTGTTTTTTACGTTGCGTTACGTGTTTTTTACGTTACGTGTTTTTTACGTTACGTTACGTGTTTTTTACGTTCAGTTTTTTACGTTACGTTATGTGTTTTTTACGTTACGTTATGTGTTTTTTACGTTACGTAACTTTAAGTTATGTTAAGTGTTTTATACGTTACGTGTGTTTTACGTTACATGTTTTTTACGTTACGTTACATGTTTTTTACAGTTTGTTAGGTTACGTGTTTTTTAGGTTACGTTACATGTTTTTTAGGTTACGTTACGTTTTTTTACGTTACGTTACGTGTTTTTTACGTTACGTGTTTTTTACGTTACGTTACGTGATTTTTACGTTATGTTACGTTGTTACGTGTTTTTTAAGTTGCGTTACATGTTTTTTATGTTACGTTACGTGTTTTTTACGCTACGTTTTTTACGTTACGTTACGTGTTTTTTATATTACGTTACGTGTTTTTTACGTTACGTGTTTTTTACGTTACGTATTTTTTACGTTACGTTACGTGTTTTTTACGTTACGTTACGTGTTTTTTATGTTACGTTACGTGTTTTTTACATTACGTGTTTTTTACGTTATGTTATGTTACGTTACGTGTTTTTTACGTTACGTTACGTGTTTTTTACGTTACGTTTATTATGTTACGTTATGTGTTTTTTACGTTACGTTGCGTGTTTTTTACGTTCAGTTTTTTACGTTACGTGTTTTTTACGTTACGTTACGTGTTTTTTACGTTACGTTACGTGTTTTTTACAGTTTGTTTATTTTACGTTACGTTACGTGTTTTTTTACGTTACTTTACGTGTTTTTTACGTTACGTGTTTTTTACGTTACGATACGATTTATTTACGTTACGTTACGTGTTTTTTACGTTTCGTTAGGCGTTTTTTACGTAATGTTACGTTACTTGATTTTTACGTTACGTTCTGTTAGGTTACGTGTTTTTTAGGTTACGTTACATGTTTTTTAGGTTACGTTTTTTTAGGTTACGTTACGTTTTTTTACGTTACGTTACGTGTTTTTTACTTTACGTGTTTTTTACGTTACGTTACTTGTTTTTTACGTTTCGTTACGTGATTTTTACGTTATGTTACGTTACGTTGTTACGTGTTTTTTAAGTTGCGTTACATGTTTTTTACGTTACGTTACATGTTTTTTACGTTACGTGTTTTTTAGGTTACGTTACGTGTTTTTTACGCTACGTTTTTTACGTTACGTTACATGATTTTTACGTTACGCGTTTTTTATATTACGTTACGTGTTTTTTACGTTACGTTACGTGTTTTTTACGTTACGTTACGTGTTTTTTACGTTGTGTTTTTGACTTTACGTGTTTTTTACGTTACGTTACGTGTTTTTTACGTTACGTGTTTTTTACGTTACGTGTTTTTTAGGTTACGTTACGTGTTTTTTACGTTACGTGTTTTTTACGTTACTTGTTTTTTACGTTTCGTTACGTGATTTTTACGTTACGTTACGTTGTTACTTGTTTTTTAAGTTGCGTTACATGTTTTTTACGTTACGTTACATGTTTTTTACGTTACGTGTTTTTTAGGTTACGTTACGTGTTTTTTAGGTTACGTTACGTGTTTTTTAGGTTACGTTTTTTAGGTTACGTTACGTTTTTTACATAATAAACGTAACGTAAAAAACACGTAACGTAACGTAAAAAACACGTAACGTAACGTAAAAAACACGTAACGTAAAAAACACGTAACGTAACGTAAAAAACACGTAAAGTCAAAAACACAACGTAAAAAACACGTAACCTAACATAACGTAACGTAAAAATCAAGTAACGTAACAAACACGTAACCTAAAAAACACGTAACGTAAAAAACATGTAACGCAACTTAAAAAACACGTAACAACGTAACGTAACGTAAAAATCACGTAACGAAACGTAAAAAACAAGTAACGTAATGTAACGTAACGTAAAAAACACGTAACGAAACGTAAAAAACAAATAACGTAACGTAACGTAACGTAAAAAACACGTAAAGTAAAAAACACGTAACGTAAAAAAACGTAACGTAACCTAAAAAACGTAACCTAAAAAACACGTGTTTTTTACGTTACGTTACGTGTTTTTTACGTTACGTGTTTTTTACGTTACGTTACGTGTTTTTTACGTTACGTTTATTATGTTACGTTATGTGTTTTTTCCGTTCAGTTTTTTACGTTACATGCTTTTTAGGTTACGTTTTTTAGGTTACGTTACGTTTTTTTACGTTACGTTACGTGTTTTTTACGTTACGTGTTTTTTACGTTACTTGTTTTTTACGTTTCGTTACGTGATTTTTACGTTACGTTACGTTGTTACGTGTTTTTTAAGTTGCGTTACATGTTTTTTACGTTACGTTACATGTTTTTAACGTTACGTGTTTTTTACGTTACGTTACGTGTTTTTTATGTTACGTTACGTGTTTTTTACGCTACGTTTTTTACGTTACGTGTTTTTTATATTACGTTACGTGTTTTTGACGTTACGTTACGTGTTTTTTATGTTGCGTATTTTTTACGTTACGTTACGTGTTTTTTACGTTACGTTACGTGTTTTTTACGTTACGTGTTTTTTACGTTACGTTACGTGTTTTTTACGTTAAGTTACGTGTTTTTTACGTTACGTTTATTATGTTACGTTGTGTTTTTTACGTTACGTTACGTGTTTTTTACGTCACGTTACGTGTTTTTTACAGTTTGTTTATTTTACGTTACGTGTTTTTTACGTTACGTTACGTGTTTTTTACGTTACGTTATGTGTTTATTACGTTACGTTACGTGTTTTTTACGTAACTTTTTTTCGTTACGTTACTTGTTTTTTACGTTTCGTTACGTGATTTTTACGTTACGTTACGTTGTTACGTGTTTTTTACGTTACGTTATATGTTTTTTACGTTACGTGTTTTTTAGGTTACGTTACGTGTTTTTTACGTTACGTTACGTGTTTTTTACGTTACGTATTTTTTACGTTACGTTATGTGTTTTTTACGTTACGTTGCGTGTTTTTTACGTTATGTTACGTTACGTGTTTTTTACGTTGTGTTTTTGACTTTACGTGTTTTTTACGTTACGTGTTTTTTACGTTACGTGTTTTTTACGTTACGTTACGTGTTTTTGACGTTACGTTTATTATGTTACGTTATGTGTTTTTTACGTTACGTTACGTGTTTTTTACGTTACGTTACTTGTTTTTTACGTTTCGTTACGTGATTTTTACGTTACGTTACGTTGTTACGTGTTTTTTACGTTGCGTTACATGTTTTTTACGTTACGTTACATGTTTTTTACGTTACGTGTTTTTTAGGTTACGTTACGTGTTTTTTACGCTACATTTTTTACGTTACGTTACGTGATTTTTACGTTACATGTTTTTTATATTACGTTACGTGTTTTTTACGTTACGTTACGTGTTTTTTACGTTACGTTACGTGTTTTTTACGTTACGTTATGTGTTTTTTACGTTACTTATTTTTTACGTTGCGTTACGTGTTTTTACGTTACCTTACGTGTTTTTTACGTTACTTTTTTTACGTTACGTTACGTGATTTTTACGTTACGTTACGTGTTTTTTACGTTACATTACGTGTTTTTTACGTTACTTTACGTTATGTTAGGTGTTTGTTACGTTAGGGTTTTTTTACGTTACGTTACGTGTTTTTTACATTACGGGTTTTTTACGTTATGTTACGTGTTTTTTACTTTACGTTACGTGTTTTTTACGTTACGTGTTTTTGACATTACCTTACGTGTTTTTTACGTTACGTTACGTGTTTTTTACGTTACATACTTTTTATGTTACGTTACGTGTTTTTTACGTTACGTGTTTTTTACGTTACGTTACGTTACATTACGTGATTTTTACGTTACGTAAAGTGTTTTTTACGTTACGTGTTGTTTACATTACGTGTTTTTTACGTTACGTGTTTTTTACGTTACGTGTTTTTTACATTACGTTACGTGTTTTTTACGTTACGTTACGTGTTTTTTGCTTTACGATACGATTTATTTATGTTACGTTACGTGTTTTTTACGTTACGTTAGGCGTTTTTTACGTAATGTTACGTTACGTGGTTTTTACGTTACGTTATGTTAGGTTACGTGTTTTTTAGATTACGTTACGTGTTTTTTAGGTTACGTTTTTTAGGTTACGTTACGTTTTTTTATGTGGTGAAAAACAATAATTTGCTTACAAATCGCATAAAAAAACAATTGCATAAAAAAAATTGCATAAAAAAAGCATGGAAAACGCATGTGGTGAAAAACAATTTGCTTACAAATCGCATAAAAAAATCGCATTAAAAAACGCATGAAAAACGCATGACAAACGCATTAAAAAAAAGCATGAAAAACGCATGTGGTGAAAAACAATAATTTGCTTACAAAACGCATAAAAAAATAAATTGCATAAAAAAATTGCATAAAAAACGCATGAAAAACGCATAAAAAATGCATGAAAAACGCATGTAGTGAAAAACAATAATTTGCTTACAAATCACATAAAAAAAAATCGCATTAAAGAAACGCATGGAAAACCCATGAAAAACGCATCAAAAATGCATAAAAAACGCATCAAAAAAACATGAAAAACGCATGTGGTGCAAAAAAAGAATTTGCTTAAAAATCACATAAAAAATCATTAAAAACGCACGAAAAACGCATGAAAAACGCATGTGGTGCAAAACAAGAATTTGCTTAAAAATCGCATGAAAAACGCATTGAAAACCGCATGAAAAATGCATTAAAAAATGCATGAAAAACGCATGTGGTGAAAAACAATAATTTGCTTACAAATCGCATAAAAAAAAAAAAAAATCGCATTAACAAAACGCATGAAAAACGCATTAAAAAAAGCATGAAAGCGTTCATCACCCCGGATGGTCTGTTTCAATATATTTGTTTACCATTTGGGCTACATGGGGCTCCAGCGACCTTTCAAAGGTTAATGGACATAGTCCTCAAACCCCATCGTCGGTATGCTTCGGCATATCTGGACGACATTATAATCTTTAGGGTATGTTCACACGATGAGAGGCATTTACGTGTGAAAAGACAGACTGTTTACAGCTGCCTCGTTTCACACGTAAATGCTCCTCCTCGCATTTTGCGAGCCCTCTGAGACGCTCGTAAATCTTGAGCTGTGCTTCATTGAGTTCAATGAAGAACAGCTCAAATTACGTGGCAAAGAAGTGCGTAACTTACATGTCGTCTGCACAATACGTCGGCAAACCCATTCAAATGAATGGGCAGATGTTTGCTGATGTATTGTAGCCTTATTTTCAGACGTAAAACTAGGCATAATACGCCTCGTTTACGTCTGAAAATAGGTCGTGTGAACCCAGCCTTAGTGATGACTGGGAAAGCCACTTACCAAAAGTACAAGCAGTACTAAACTCCCTCAGAGCCGCGGGGTTAACAGCAAACCCAAAGAAATGTTCCTTAGGCTTGGAGGAAGCACGGTATCTGGGGTACATAAGTGGGAGAGGGGTGATAAAGCCACAGGTCAACAAAGTTGAGGCTATCCAAAACTGGCCCCAGCCCTCAACCAAAAAGCAGGTCAGAGCATTTTTAGGAATTGTAGGTTATTACCGCAGGTTCATTCCAAACTTTGCCAGCACAGCAGCGCCCCTGACAGATCTTACCAAGGGAAGTAAGTCTGTCATGGTCAAGTGGGACACGAAGGCTGAAAGCGCCTTTCAAGAGTTGAAACTGGCCCTGTGTAACCAACCAGTCTTAGGGGGGATTCACATGAGCGTGTATTCGGTCCGTGCGGGCCGCGTGGTTTTCACGCGGCACGCATGGACCAATACAAGTCTATGGGGCAGTACAGACAGTCCGTGCTTTTTGCGCAGCGTTTGTCTGCTGCGCAAAAAGCGCGACAGGTTCAATAACTCTGCGTATTTCGCGCATCACGCGCACCACACGGAAGCACTTCCGTGGGACGAGCGTGATTCGCGCAACAGCAGTGAAAAGGATGAATGAAAACAGAAAAGCACCACGTGCTTTTCTGTTTCCAAGCATCCAAACGGAGTGTCTTTGCGAGGAGCGAACCCCGACAACCGAGGCAAACTTCACCGGGTTCGGCCAAACTCGTTTTGGCCGAACCCGGCAAAAAAATTTCCGGTCCGCGACGTCGGGAGAGATTCACTGTGCATGGTGCTGAAAGAGTTAAACTGTTTCAGCACCATGGACAGTGACTTGCGATCCCAAAATACATGAACCTGTAAAAAAAAAAACGAAGTTCTAACTTACCGATTACTCCTGTCTCCTTCCTGCAGTCCGACCTCCCGGGATGACACTTCAGTTCAAGTGACAGCTCCAGCCAATCACAGGCCAAGCACAGGCTGCAGCCAATCACAGGCTGCAGCGGTCACTTGGACTGCCGCGTCATCCAGGGAGGTGGGGCCCGATGTCAAGAGAGGCGCGTCACCAAGGACGCGTCACCAAGGCAACGGCCGGGAAGTTCTCGGTAAGTAGGAACTTTATCTTTTTTTTTTACAGGTTTTTCGCTGTTGTGTTCGGCATTCACTGTCGAGGGTGCTGAAAGAGTTAGCTCTTTCAGCACCTTGGACAGTGACGGGCGTCGACAAGCCTCATCTCTATGATGCCGGCTGCGCGAAAATCACGCAGCCGCGCATCAGACACGCATGACACACGCAGCTGTCAAATGTTTTTTGCGCTCGCAAAACGCCGCGTTGTTTGCGCGCGCAAAAACGCAACGCTCGTGTGAATCTACCCTTAGTCACTCCTGACTTCAAAAAAGAGTTTGTTGTCCAAACTGATGCTTCTAATGTGGGGCTCGGAAGCAGTTCTGTCACAAGAGGTGGGTGGTGAGGAACATCCTGTGACCTATTTGAGCAGAAAACTTACCCCGGCTGAGAAAAACTAAAGCATAGTTGAACGGGAGTGCTTGGCAATTAAGTGGGCACTTGAGTCCCTGAGATATTATTTATTGGGTCGTCGGTTTAGGTTGGTTACAGACCACTCTCCTCTTACGTGGATGTGTCAAGCTAAAGAGAGAAATGCAAGAGTTACACGGTGGTTTCTTACGTTGCAGAACTTCAAATATACTGTGGAACACAGAGCAGGAAAACTGCAGGGCAATGCTGACGCTTTGTCTAGGACACACTGCCTTGTAGCTAAATGTGTCCGATCCCACGGGCTCGAACAGAGGGAGAGGGTATTTGAGACAGTGACAGGTAAAGTCATTGAGGGAAGGTACATTTCCCCTAGAATCCTGTCATATGTATCCTAGGCTCCAGGGAATGAGTAGTTCTTGCAATAGAAAGCTCTAGCTTTCCAATCTCGGCTTAAGGAAAAGCCGGAAAAAGGGCCTGGAGTTGGATTGTAGAAGAGCAGGGCGGGTTCCCCAATCCCTAGTCCATCTCTGTTTGTAGGACAAGGCTGCTGCTCAATTAGCTGCACCTGTAGCCTGTGTATAAAAAGGTGCAGACACAGAGTGTGGGAGTCTCACCCCTGACTCAGACTGGAGACTACTAAGGCTGGAGTAGCCTGTATGGTATGTGAGTAAAGACCTGTGTTACTTTGTGTCCAGTGCCTGGTAGGAAGGCACTTGGTATAGTTAGATAATATCTTGTTTAGTTAGTGCTCAGACCAGGGCCGCCATCAGGAATTTCAGGGCCCCCTACAGCTAAATTTTCTGGGCCCCCCTACCGTGGCACCGCCTGTTAACGGTACTCCGTCCAGAACTATATCATGGTACCCAGGGCCGCCATCAGGGGGGGTATTAGGGGTACTGATGTGAGAGGCCCGGCCAAACCTAATTGAAAGGGGGGCCCGGCAAACTGCCGCGACTTGCCTTTGGTAGAAAAAAAACAGGCCCCTGCAATGGGGCCCATTTTTTTCACCAAAAGAATGTCGTGAGCTGCGGGCCCCCCTTTCAATTAGGTTTGGCCGGGCCTCTCACATCAGTACCCCTAATACCCCCCCTGATGGCGGCCCTGGTTAGCATGGGGGTCGTCATGGGGGCCATCAAAGACCGCCGCCCGTGCTACCGATCGCGTGCACCCGCAAACTCCCGCGCATGCGCACCGGCGATCGCCTGGAACCGCACACCGAATTTTGAGGCAGATTTTGACCTGCCCACACTATCTTGCCGCGTTTTTTGCCCACGGCGTTTGAGGACAGCAGACAAAAAACGCAGGGAAAAATGCATTTTCTGCCTCCCATTGATTTCGATGGGAGGTCAGAGGCGGAACCGCGGCATGAAAGGACGTGCTGCTTTTTCTTTTTTCCGCGACTGGCTCCCATTGATTTCAGATTACATCAATGGGAGGCGGTTTTGGAAGTTGTTTGGTGCTGATTCTGACGCCGTGTCCGAGTCAATATCAAGGGCCAAAAACTCTGTGCACTGGGCCTTATTGTTAGGGCTTATTCAGACGAACGTGTAATGCAACGCGCATGATTTTCACGCGCCTCGCACGGACCTATGTTACTCTATGGGGCCGTGCAGACTGTCAGTGATTTTCATGCAGCGTGTGTCCGTGTGTCCGCTGTGTAAAACTCACGACATGTCCGATATTTGTGCATTGTTCGAGCGTTATACTGCTGCGGAAGTGCTGGGCGTGATTTTCATGCACCCATTGACTTCAATGGGTGCGTGATGCACCCATTGAAGTCAATGAGTGCGTGAAAATCACGCCCAGCACTTACGCAGCAGTATAAACTATGAATGAAATTAGAAAAGCACCACGTGCTACAAACATACAAACAGAGTGTCATAATGATGGCGGCTGCGCGAAAATCACGCAGCCACGCATCATACGCTGCTGACACACGGAGCTGTTATGGACCTTTTGCATGCGCAAAACGCCACGTTTTTGCGCGCGCAAATAGCACACGCTCGTGTAAATCCGGCCTTAGGGTAGGAACACACTAGGCATGAACGCTGCGGATTTTATGCAACACATTTTATTGTGGAAAATCTGCAGCGTATTACAGTCGCAGCAGAGTGGAGGAGATGTGAACAAATCTCATTCACACGCTGCAAAAAAAATGGACCTGCCGTGTGGCTTTTGGCTTTTTAAGCCGCAGCATGTCAATGTATTCTGTGGGATTGCTGCTCCTCTGTTGCGGAAATGCTGCGGTTCTGCCGCAAAAATCACAAATGAGAAAAAATAAAAAGGCACTTTTTTAAATTTATAAAAAAGTTTAGACTTGCTCCGGCCGTAGTCCTGGTGACGCGATCCTCTATTCTTAGTGCAGCCCGGCCTCCTGTCATGACGTTTCATCCCATGTGACTGCTGCAGCGGTCACATGGTCTACAGCGTCATCCCAGGAGGCGGGGCTATGTTCAGAAGAGAGAGATGCGTCACCAGGACTACGGCCGGGGCAAGTCTAAACTTTTTTTTCCCTGCAGGATTCCTGCAGCGGACATGCCTCCCGAAACCTGAGCCACTATTTGGTGCGGTTTTGCGGGCAGAATTCCCTGCGGCTACCGGGGCGGATAAGCTGTGGAGTTTTACTCAGCATATCCGCCTAGTGTGTTCCTTATGTTTTCGCTCCTGGAGCTGCTGCCGGTCTCTAAATAGGCAGTTGGTCCAGTAGAATTTGGAATTATTTTTTTTTTGTGAACCAGCTTAAAAAAATACAAAACTTTTGTCTTAGGGCCTGTTCACATCACCGTTCGCTTCCGTTCCGGGGTTCCATCTGAGGTTTCCGTCGGGTGAACCCCGCAACGGAAAGTGAAAGTGACAGCACAGCTTCCGTTTCCGTCACCATTAGCGCAGTCGACTACGCTATTGATACCATCCGAAAACCAGCCAGAATGGTGACGAACGGAAACCATTAGCGATGTTTCCGTCACCATTGAGATCAATGGTGACTGAAACGGAAGCTGTGCTGTCACTTTCCGTTGCGGGGTTCACCCGACGGAAACCTCAGACGGAACCCCGGAACGGAAGCGAACGGTGATGTGAACAGGCCCTAACACAAAAGTTTTGTATTTTTTTAAGCTGGTTCACAAAAAAAAAATAATTCCAAATTCTACTGGACCAACTGCCTATTTAGAGACCGGCAGCAGCTCCAGGAGCGACATCATAAGGGTAGGAACACACTAGGCGGATATGCTGAGTAAAACTACACAGCTTATCCGCCCCGGTAGCCGCAGGGAATTCTGCCAGCAAAACCGCACCAAATAGTGGCGCAGGTTTCGTGAGGCGTGTCCGCTGCGGGAATCCTGCAGGGAAAAAAAAGTTTAGACTTGCCCCGGCCGTAGTTTAGGTGACGCATCTCTCTCTTCTGAACGTAGCCCCGCCTCCTGGGATGACGCTGTAGACCATGTGACCGCTGCAGCAGTCACATGGTATGAAACGTCATGACAGGAGGCGGGGCTGCGCTAAGAATAGAGGATCGCGTCACCAGGACTACGGCCGGGGCAAGTCTAAACTTTATCAATTTAAAAAAGTACCTTCTTTTTTTTTTCTCATTTGTGATTTTTGCGGCAGAACCGCAGCATTTCCGCAACAGAGGAGCAGTGATTCCACAGAATACATTGACACGCTGCTGCTTAAAAAGCCAAAAGCCACACGGCAGGTCCATTTTTTTTTGCAGCGTGTGGATGAGATTTGTTCATATCTCATCCTCTCTGCTGCGACTAATACGCTGCGGATTTTCCACAATAAAATGTGTTGCATAAAATCTGCAGCGTTCATGCCTAGTGTGTTCCTACCCTAAGGCCGGATTCACACAAGCGTGTGCTTTTTGCGCGCGCAAAAAACGTGGCATTTTGCGCATGCAAAAGGTCCATAACAGCTCCGTGTGTCAGCTGCGTATGATGCGTGGCTGCGTGATTTTCGCGCAGCCGCCATCATTATGACACTGTTTGTATGTTTGTAGCACGTGGTGCTTTTCTGTTTTCATTCATAGTTTATACTGCTGCGGAAGTGCTGGGCGTGATTTTCACGCACCCATTGACGTCAATGGGTGCGTGATGCGCGAACAATGCACAAATATCGGACATGTCGTGAGTTTTACGCAGCGGACACACGGACACACGCTGCGTGAAAATCACTGACAGTCTGCACGGCCCCATAGAGTAACATAGGTCCGTGCGAGGCGCGTGAAAATCACACACGTTGCACGGACGTATTACACGTTCGTCTGAATAAGCCCTAACAATAAGGCCCAGTTCACAGAGTTTTTGGCCCTTGATATTGACTCGGACACTGCGTCAGAATCAGCACCAAACAACTTCCAAAACCGCCTCCCATTGATTTAATCTGAAATCAATGGGAGCCAGTCGTGGAAAAAAGAAAAAGCAGCACGTCCTTTCATGCCGCGGTTCCGCCTCTGACCTCCCATCGAAATCAATGGGAGGCAGAAAATGCATTTTTCGCGGCGTTTTTTGCCTGCTGTCCTCAATCGCCGCGGGCAAAAAATGCAGCAAAAAAACGCGGCAAGATAGTGTGGGCAGGTCAAAATCTGCCTCAAAATTCTTTAAGGAATTTTGAGGCAGATTTTTTTTCTGCCTGCAAAATACTTTGTGTGAACAGGGCCATACATGATCAGCACTTTGACACACTTTACTCACCGTGTCAGAAGAGCTGCTGCTCCCACTCCAGTCCTCTTCAGACGAGGTCCTTCAGGCGAGGTCTTCCAGGCGAGGTCTTCGGTCCAGACGTCCAGTCCTTCACCTCCAGCCAGGCTCCAGGTAAGTTGGGTCCATGTGTGTCCGCGGCCGATCGCGGGTGCGCGCGTGCTGTCGAGGCTGCGAGCGTGCGTGCTGTTGCTTCTGCGAGCGCCCGTGCTGTCGCGGTTGCGCGCTTTTGCCGGGTGCGTGCTCGAACGGTCGCGAGTTTGCGGGTGCGCGTGATCGGTCGGCGGTGTTTGACGACCCCCATGAGAGGGGGGGCCCGCAGCTCACGACATTCATTTGGTGAAAAAAACGGGCCCCTTTGCAGGGGCCCGTTTTTTTCTACCAAAGACAAGACGCAGCAGTGGCCGGGCCCCCCTTTCAATTAGGTTTGGCCAGGCCCCTCACACCACTACCCCTAATACCCCCCTGATGGCGGCCCTGGCTCAGACGAGCAGGATTTATTTTGTATTTTGCCTTGTTGTACAAGAGGCTGTTTCTTTGACAAGAATAAAAACACAGGCAAAGCCCTGTTATGACTTTTAATGCACGGTGTCCCTGTCTCTGGCTACAAAGAAACCGCTGTACCAACCTCTCCTGATGCTAAACCCTCACAGTATATATATATATATATATATATATATATATATATATACACACACACACACACACACTCATACAGTACACACACAGTAAACACATTACATACATACAGTACACACTACACATACCTTTTGTAGACTTCAGAGAACATCAGGAAGAGGTGGAGAGTCCATGGCAGGTTTTCCCCTGAGCGTCCTCATGCCGTGATGAGTGCAGTGCAGACACACTGCCCCCTGCTCTCTCCATCCAGACACTCAGCAGGATCACATTACAACAGGGACAGGAGAGTGGAGAGCAGCGGGGGAAGTCAGGGGGGGGGGGGTTATTAAGGTGGCACATGAGCGATATGCTCTTAAGGAGGCAGCACATCTTGCAGCTGCTAATAAGTGGTGGAAACGTCGGCCAGCAGCTCTGTAATGCCGCCCCCTCTAAGACCCTGCAGTGTGCCGCCTGAAGCCAGAGGCTCAACTTGCCTCATGGTAAGTGCGGCCCTGCGTAACACACATCTATGGATTATTTTATTGTTTACCCCAATATTATACCACCTCACTATGCCCCTGATGTACTCTGCCCAGCTTACATGTGCCCCCACATTATAAACTGAAATACCAGTAATACTCAAACAAAACTACTACCAAGCAAAATCCACGTTTCAAAAGCCAAATGGCGCTCCCACCCATCTGAGCCCTACAGTGTGCCCAAACAGCCGTTTACGTCCACATATATGGCACCGCCATACCCGGGAGAACCCTTTTAACAATTTTTGGGGTGTGTCTCTCCAGTGGCATAAGCTGGGCACGACATATTTTGACACTGAATTGGCATATCTGGGGAAAAAATGTTTTAATTTTTACTTTGCACCATCCGCAGCGCAATCATTTATGGGAAAGACCTGTTTAGTGAAAATGCTCACTACACCCCTTAATAAATGCCTTGAGGGGTGTAGTTTCTAAAATGGGGTCACTTCTCAGGGGTTTCTTTTATTATTTCACATCAGAGCTCTGCAATTGTGAACCAATACTTTATATGTCGCCAAATTAGGCCTCAATTTCACATAGTACTCTTTCACTCCTGAGCCCTGTCGAATGTCCAGGCAAAAGATTAGGGCACCATGTAGGGTGATTCTAAAACTGGGAAACACTGCATAATAATTAGAGAGCTGTCTTGTTATGGTGGCACAAGCTGGGCACCACATATTGGCATATCTATTGAAAAATCCCACTGAAAAAAAAATGCACACTAATTCATGCAAAACACTTACGGGGTTAGCATGCTCACTACACCCCTAGGTGAATAGCTTGAGGGGTGTAGTTTCCAAAATGGAGTCAATTTTGGGGGATTTCCACTGTTTTGGTCCCACAGGGGTTTTGCAAATGCGACCAAAATCTGTACTCCGAAAAGCCAAATGGCGCTCCTTGTGCCCAAAAATTAGTTTATGACCACATATGGGGTATTGCCATACTCGGGAAAAATTGCTTTACAAAATGTTGAGGTTCTTTTTCTCCTTTATTTTTTGAGAAAATGAAAACTTTTGCGCTACAGCTACGTCTTAGGAAAAAAAATAATATTTTTTATTTTCACTGCCCAATTCAAATAAAATCTATGAAACACCTGTGGGGTCAAAATGCTCACTACACCTCTAGATTAATTCCTCAAGGGGTGTAGTATCACAAATGGAGTCCCTTTTGGGTAATTTCCACTGTACAGGTACCTTAGGGGCTTTGCAAAAGCGACATGGTGTCAAGAACTCAATCCAGCAAAATCTGTGCTCTAAAAGCCAAATGGTGCTCCTTCTCTTCGGATCCTTGCCGTGTGCCCAAACAGCAGTTTATGACCACATGTGGGGTATTTCCGTACTCCAGAGAAGTTGCTTTACAAATGTTGGGGTTCTTTTTTTCCTTTATTTGTTGAGAAAATGAAAAATGTTGAGCTAAAGCTACCTCTTATTGAAGAAAAAGGATTATTTTTATTTCTATTGCCCAATTCTAATAAATTCTATGAAACACCTGTGGGGTCAAAATGATCACTACACCCCTAGATGAATTCCTCAAGGGGAGTCGTTTTCTAAATGGAGTCCATTTTTGGGAGTTTTCACTGTTTTGGTCCCTCAGGTGCTTTGCAAGTGCGACATGGCCGCCGCATACCATTCCTGCTAAATTTGAGCTCCAAAAGCCAAATGGCGCGCTTTCTTTTCTAAGCCTTGCCTTGTGTCCATACAGTCGTTTATTACCACATGTGGGGTACTGTTTTACTCGGGAGAAATTATTTTACAAATTTTGCAGTGCTTTTTTCCCTTTAGTCCTTGTGGAAATGAGAAAAAATTATCTAAACCTACATTTTCTTTGATAGAGTGTAGATTTTCGTTTTCACGGTCTACTTCCAAGAATTTCTGCAAGAAACTTGCGGAGTCAAAATGCTCACTATACCCCTAGATAATTTCCTCAAGGGGTGTAGTTTACAAAATGGGGTGATTTGTGGGGGGTTTCCACTGTTTTGTCCCCTCAGGGGCTTTGCAAATGCGACATAGCCTCCGCAAACCATTCCTGCTAAATTTGAGCTCCAAAAGCCAAATGGTGCTCTTTCCAGTCTAAGCCCTGCCGTGTGTCCAAACAGCCGTTTATTACCACATGTGGTGTACTGCTTTACTCAGGAGAAATTGCTTTACAAATGTTGTGGTGCTTTTTCTCCTTTACTCCTTGTGGAAATGAGAAAACCTACATTTTCTTTGAAAGTATGTAGATTTCCATTTTCACGGCCTACTTCAAATAATTTCCGCAATAAACCTGTAGGATCAAAATGCTCACTATACCCCTAGATAATTTCCTTAAGGGGTGTAGTTTTCCAAATGGGGTCACTTTTGGGGATTTCCACTGTTTTGGCACGGCAAGAGCCCTTCAAACTCGACATGGTGCCTAAAATATATTCTAATAAAAAGGAGGCCCAAAATCCACTAGGTGCTCCTTTGCTTCTGGGGCCGGTGCTTCAGTCCATAAACACAGTAAGGCCACATGTGGGATATTTCCTAAAACTGCAGAATCTGGGCAATAAATATTGAGTTGTGTTTCTCTGTTAAAACTTTGTGTTACAAAAAAAATGGATTTAAAATTAATTTCTGCAACATAAAAAAAAATTTAATTTGTAAATTTCACCTCCACATTAGTTTCATTCCTGTGAAACGTTTAAAGGGTTAAAAAAACTTTCTAAATACTGTTTTGAATACTTTGAGGGGTGAAGTTTTTAAAATGGGGTGAATTTTTGGAGGTTTCTAATATATAAGGCCCTAAAAGCCACTTCACAGCTGAACTGGCCCCTGCAAAAATAACCTTTTGAAATTTTCTTGAAAATGTGAGAAATTGCTAAAGTTCTAAGCCTTGTAACATCCTGTAAAAATAAATGGATGTTCAAAAAACGATGTCAATCTAATGTAGACATATGGGGATGTTAATTAGCGACTATTTTGTGTGGTATAACTGCATGTCTTACAAGCAGATACATTTAAATTTAGAAAATGCAAATGTTTGCAATTTTTTGCTAAATTTTGGTGTTTTTCACATTTAAATACTGAATGTATCGAGCAAATTTTGCCAGTAACATAAAATCCAATGTGTCACGAGAAAACAGTCTCAGAATCGCTTGGATAGGTTAAAGCATTCCGAAGTTATTTCTACATAAAGTGAAACATGTCAGATTTGAAAAATAAGGCTCTGTCGGGAAGGTCAAAAGTGGCTAAAGAGGAAAGGGGTTAACCCTCGTACTGATTATCCCGAGCTGTGGTAAGGCAGGAGGAAAATCACAATACTGGGGTGTCCCAGCACAACAGCAATGTGAGGCCATGGAGAGATACTTGTAATAATAGGCAGCTCCCCCCCCCCCCCCATGCACAGTTACAGTTCAGACAAACTTTTAAATGACCGCAAGATATTTTTCTGTCATTTTTGCAAAAAAAATTGTGACTCTAAAAACAGTGAAAAAAATCTGTGATGGAAACGGTATTTTACAAGCTAATTCCCCCTCCTTCACCTTAGCTCCCCTGTCCAGGTCTCCTTTTTTCCTACTGCTTGATTCCCCTTATTTGTGAGTTCAAACTCCCTGCTAGAGATGAGCGAACTTATGAAAAGTTCGGTTCGGCAGGTTCGCCGAATTTCGTGAAAAAGTTCGGTTCGGACCGAACTAGTTCTGACCGAACCTGTAATACAAGAAAGCCCATAAAAATCGTGTATAACACTGTTTAAAAGCCCTAGAAGCCCTGTATAACACTCTTAGGTCACCCATGAGTGTATCCAAGTACTTTTGAGCTGTCTTTAAGGCAAAGTTAGTGTCAAAGTTACGCCAACATGTATGGCTATAGGAAAACGGATGGGACACGGTGATAACTAACAGAAACCACTGCACTTGTGCATGTTGTATGCTTAATGGATTGTTAAAAAAGGTACAAAAATTAACCATTTTTGGCGGCAGATGCCTGCCAGGGTTCATACATATAAGGTGGTAAAAGAAGAAGCAATGGCTTTTGACAAGCCCTCAAAAAATTGACCCTTTATGTTGGCAGATGCCTGCCGGGGTTCTTCCATACATGGATGTAAAAGCAACAAGCAATGGCTTTTGACAAGCCCTCCAAAAATGTACCCTTTTTATTGGCAGATGCCTGCCGGGGTTCTTCCATACATGGATGTAAAAGCAACAAGCAATGGCTTTTGACAAGCCCTCCAAAAATGGACCCTTTTTATTGGCAGATGCCTGCCAGGGTTCTTTCATACATGGATGTAAAAGCAACAAGCAATGGCTTTTGACAAGCCCTCCAAAAATGGACCCTTTTTATTGGCAGATGCCTGCCGGGGTTCTTCCATACATGGATGTAAAAGCAACAAGCAATGGCTTTTGACAAGCCCTCCAAAAATTGACCCTTTTTATTGGCAAGGGTGAGTAGTAGCAGCACATTAAAAGACACTGGACAGTCACAGGACAAAGCCCTGTGGTGGGGCAGGCCTCAGGCCTGCTTGTAGCAGAGGGACGGCAGTGGAGGTGTATTGGTGGTAGTAGAGGTAGCCAACACAGACAGCAAGGGTGGTAGACTGGTAGTAGCAGCAGCACATTAAAAAAAGAGACTGGACGACAGTCACAGGACAAAGCCCTGTGGTGGGGCAGGCCTGCTTTTAGCAGACGGGCGACAGTGGAGGTGCATTGGTGGTAGTAGAGGTAGCCAACACAGACAGCAAGGGTGGTAGTAGTAGTAGCAGCACATTAAAAAAAGAGACTGGACAACAATCACAGGACAAAGCCCTGTGGTGGGGCAGGCCTGCTTGTAGCAGACGGCACTGGGGGTGGATTGGTGGTAGAAGTAGTAGCAGCACCAACAGTGGCACATTAAAAAAAGAGTGGACAGGACAGAATCCCGTAGTAGCAGGCGGCAGTAACAGGCGGCAGCGGCAGCAGCAGCAGCAACAATGTCAGATCTAATCAGTGGCATCAGGCACAGGGGTTTTAAAATCCTCACCGATCCACGCTTGATTCATTTTCAGAAACGTGAGATTTTCCAAGCTGTTGGCGGACAATCTTGTTCGCTTAGGGGTGACGAAGCCCCCTGCCGCGCTCAATACCCTCTCAGACGCTACAATGGAGGGTGGACAAGACAGTACACCCATGGCAAACTGGGCCAGTTCTTGCCAATGATCCAATCTGCTGACCCAGAAGTCCATGGGGTCTGGGATCAGCATTTCTGACGGAGAAAGGGCACAGTCCAGGTACAAGTGAACCTGGTTGTTTAGGTGCTGCACCTGGTGATGGTGAACATCCCTTTGGGGACTACGATGTGTGTCAGGTCGGGGTATTGGATGTAAAAATGTTTTCATCATATTTTCCAAACTGAATTGGCTACTACTGCTGCTGCCGCCTATTGCAGAGGTAGCTCTGCCAGAGGCGGTGGAACGATGAGACAGTGGGGAGCGGAGAGTGGCCCCCCGGTCAGACATGCTTGCAGCAGGTGTTTGCCGTTTGAAAGCCGTGACAAGCTGGCTGCATAGCTTCTCTCGATAATAAGCCAATTTTGCCTCCCACTCGGAAGGCGCAAAAAACTCCCCTATTCTGGCTTTATACTGAGGGTCTAAAAGTGTGGCTATCGGTACTCATCTCTTTGCTTCATGCTAACAATACGACAGTCAGCGCGCAAGTAACGAAGCATACAGCTCGCCATCCTGGCCAGCGTTTCAGAGGGCCCGGTTGGTTCCATCTCCACCCCATACTGCCATGGTTGTCCATCATCAAGGTCGTCGTCAGACTCTTCCTGTGATTCCATCTCCAAATCCAGCTCCTCTTCAGGTCCTGTTTCCTCATCCTCATCCTCCTCCTCCTCCTCAACATCCATAGCCAGATGTGATCCTTCCTCCTTCCTTTGCTGAATCATCGCTGTGAGCGTTTGCTCCATAATGAATATCAGGGGCATAACATCGTTCATTCCACTAGCGTCACGGCTCACAAATCGTGTGGCCTCTTCAAAGGGCCTCAAAACGCGACATGCGTCTCTAACCAGCTGCCAGTGCCTGAGCTTGAAATTACACTGGCTCCAAACGCTGCCCGTCTGCTGCATCAGGAAATTATTCACGGCTTTCCGCTTTTCGTACAGACGGTCCAACATGTGCAGGGTGGAATTCCTGCGTGTTGGAACGTCGCAAATCAGGCTGTGTTCTGGGAGATTGTTTTGACGCTGCAAGTCCAGGAGGGCGTGCTTAAATGCATATGAACGTTTAAAGCGAATGCAAACCCTCCTGGACATGGCCAGCACACCCTTCAAACCAACATATGACTTTAAGAAGCGTGTTATGACCAGATTGATCACATGTGCCATGCAAGGAGCGTGTGTCAGGTGACCTAGACGCAGTGCAGCCACAACGTTCTTGCCGTTATCAGAGACAACATTGCCCAGTGTGAGTTTCAGAGGAGACAGCCAGCGTGCGATTTCCTCCTTGATGCACAGCAGCAGCTCCTGCCCTGTGTGGCTTTTCTCGCCCAGGCTCAGCAGGTGTAAGACAGCGTTGTGGCGCTTAACCTTGCACCTATGAAAAGAGGAGGGAGGAGGAGTGGAAGATACGCTGTGTCCTGTCGGGGACGGGAACGGGAAGACCTGCAAGGAGGGAGGCAAGGAGGAGGAGTAGGAGGAGGAGGATGGTAGGTGCCTAGTGTCCGGAGTTGAACCAGAAAGATACAAGCGTGGAGGTGGTAATGCCTGATATTGCTGCGGTGGTGCATCGGACTGCAAAATATTGACCCAGTGGGCCGTGAAAGACATGTACTGTCCCTGCCCATAGTTGCTGCTCCACGTGTCGACGGTGGCATGTACCCTGCTGCACACGGATAATTGCAAGGACTGGCACACCTTTTCCTCCACATGCTTGTGCAAGGCAGGGACAGCTGTTTTGGAGAAGTAATGTCGGCTAGGTATTCACCACCTAGGCTGAGCGTACGCCATCAATTGCTTGAAGCCGGCGGAGTCGACCAGGTGGTACGGCAGCGACTGCACCACCAACAACTTAGCCAGGTGTGAATTAAGCCGCACGACAAGTGGATGACTGGGTATATATTGTTTCTTATTGGACAACGATTCCATAATGGATAACTGACGGGACGTAGGAGGAGCACTAGATGACAGTGATGATGATGATGATGACAACGACATGGTGGATAAGGCCTGGCTACTACTTAGATGACAGGGACTCGGAGCAGCAGCGGAAGAGGGGTCTTCATTAGATGTACATGATGATGGTGGGGCATGTCGATTATCCCACATGGCCTTGTGATGCCGCTCCATGTGTTTACGTAGAGCGGTAGTTCCTACATTGCTGCCCTGCCCACGCCTTACTTTCTGCTTGCAGATACGGCACTGTGCCATGTTTTCGTCCTCCGGGAAGGTACAGAAAAATTGCCACACGGCAGAGTACCGTAAAGAGGTAGTACCACGTCCACCACCACCACCACCACCACCACCACCCGAGCTTGCCCCTTGTCTGGCAGGCTTTTTTCGGGAGCCTACACCAGCATCAGTGTCGCCGTCACTGGCTCCTGAGCGGACCCTACCGCTGCAACGTTTTGCAGATTGACTTCTGCCCCTACCTCGGCTTGGCTGTTTATCACGGCCAGTGCCGCCACTACTACCCTCCTCCTCTGACGCCGTCATCACCTCGTCACCTGGTTCCCACGTCCTGTCTAAAACAACATCATCATCATAGCCTTCCTCATCATCCCCGCCACTTCTGTCACTGTGTTGTGAATGTGATGTGACATCATGGCGGGCTCCATGCCCCCCCTCATTACTGCGTCTGCCACCACGGCTACCAACACCCCCACTACCGCAGCTATGCGTCTCGGACACCGCTTCCACCTCCACCACCGCCGCAACACACTCCGTTGGCTGACTCGTGGAAAACAAATTATCATCATCATCACTATGTTGCTCAGTATCTTCCTTCGCACCCGAGGAGATGTCTCTTAGGACTCTCAGGAAAGATGGCTTCCCGCTAGGAAGGGGGATCGAAGACATAGATGATGGAATGGAAACGCTAGAAATACCTATATTACTACTGTCACTGTGCCAAGGAACTGTAGAGGATCTGGAATCCAACGAAACCTGGCTTGAAGCCAGATCGTCAGAGTCCTCCTGCTGAGATGACCGCGAGCCAGCCAACCAGTCCACAATGGCCGTATTGTCTAAAGTAACCCGCCCACCAGAGGAGATGGACAAGTCTGGCTTGGTGATACTACTACCAGCAGGCACATGGCAGCTGCTACTAGTGGAACTGGGCACATGTCTTGTGCCACAAATGCTGGTACTGGGTCTGGCACCAACAGATCCAACATTTGGACTGGAAGAGGAGACGGCATGGGTGTTTTTTCCTCTACCCCGTCCTTTCACAACCTTTTTTTTCCCAGACATTTCACTACTGGAGTGCAGCAAGTTGAATCAAAACCTGGGGGATGAGCCCCTTCTAAAAGAGTATTCACACACTGACACTGGCTTGCCAAATGGCAATGAATGAGAATTTCTATTAGCCACTGTGCACTGACTCAGGGAATGCTGGGCCTTGTAGTACTACTACCACTACTACAAAGGCTGCCTGTATTGCAAGTTGTATTGTTATTTGTTTGTTATGTTAACGGCCGGGGATGAGCCCCTTCTAAAAGCGTATTCACACACTGACACTGGCCTGGCAAATGGCAATGAATGAGAATTTCTATCAGCCACGCCGCAGTGCACTCAGGGAATGCTGGGCCTTGTAGTACTACTACTACCACTACTACAAAGGCTGCCTGTATTGAAAGTTGTATTGTTATTTGTTTGTTATGTTAACGGCCGGGGATGAGCCCCTTCTAAAAGCGTATTCACACACTGACACTGGCTTGCCAAATGGCAATGAATGAGAATTTCTATTAGCCACTGTGCACTGACTCAGGGAATGCTGGGCATTGTAGTACTACAAAGCCTGCCTGTATTGCAAGTTGGATGCAACTGGGATGAGCCCCTTATAAAAGCGTATTCACACACTGGCTGAGTAGTGAGTAGTGGATGAGCCCCTTCGATTGCTGGATTCCTGCCTTTTAGATTCCTGAAGCTTTCCCTTACTGCACAGAGATGCTATCCCTACAGCTCCTGTCTGTAAAATGGCCACTGAGCTCCGTGCATAGACTTTTATTGCAGGCTTGAGCCCGCCCCTATGCTGCCTCCCGATTGGCTGGGAGAGCAATTTGCAAGGCATTATGGGGTAGCCTGATGTCAGGTGATCTTGTGAAATCCTCCATTTTAGATGTAACATGTGGCAGGCGCCAAAATGTAGCCGGGTTCGGTCAAAACGGGTTCGGCCGAACCCGGTGAAGTTCGGATTCTCTGCGAACCGAACTTTTACGGAAGTTCGGACCGAAACCGGGTTCGGTTGTCCCGGTTCGCTCATCTCTACTCCCTGCTATTCTGTATTAAATAAAAATGTAACAAGGTGTAAAAATAATTAAATAAATAAATGAGCTTTCTTTACAAGATGAATAAATAAAAAAAATTATATAGATAATAATTGGTATCGTCACATCCGTAAAAGACCGAACGACTACAATTTAACATTATTTAACGCGCACGTTGAACACAGTAAAAAAACAAACAAACACCAAAATCGCTGTTTTTTTGTCACCTCATCAACAACAAAATGGAATAAAAAGTGAACAAAAATTAGCATCTACCACAATTGCTACAATTTAAGGGGGTTAAGATGTAAATTGTGTGCTATAGGAGAACAGATTAAATTTATAATGGTGAAAATAAATATTTTTATATTTTAGGCATGAATTTCCATCTTATATTTTGTAACATTTTTCTCTTCATATGCAAGGTACTGTTATTATTCCAGCTGGCCACTAGAGGTTGCTTGTGTACTAAAATTAAACGTTCTGGATAAGTTAATATCAGCATATAACAAAAGGTTAACAAAAACTGGTCAATTAATTACACTTCATAAATACAGCCCTAGTTATATCTTAAACTTCTTTTCAGACTTAATATTAATTATATTGAAAATTTTTGCCATGGTAAGAAGGTGACATTTTGAAAACCATAAGACCATGGTTCCTCATGGTTGTTCATAAGTTCTACATCTTTAAAAAATATGTAAGGAATATGTTAAATAAAACTTTGGTAGTACATTTACTAATATACTGACCATTTAAATTTTCAGTATTTTTCGTAGCTCTACAAATAAATCATATAACTACAAGAAATGCACAGAAATGTCCCATTCAATACACAAATGTATATCTGGCTAATAGCAGTCAGATAAGTATATCTTACCTTGTGTGTGTTGTGATAGGAAATGCTGGAATATGTAGTCTTAGGCTTCGTTCACATCTGCGCTAACTGCCGGAGCCATTGCATCACGGACACTAACCGCCTGATGAAACACATTGACTTTAATGGGTTTCGTTGGGTTTTCGTAAGTGTGTACGTCGTATTACCGAAAGAAATAGCGCAGCATGCTGTGCTATTTCTGCCTATATTTCTTTGGGGGAACTGCGATGGAGACAGCATGCTGGCGGGCACGGAACGCCAACATGCTCGCCGGACTAGAAGGTGGGAGATGTGAGCACATTGGCGGCGGGGACCTCCACCTTGAGTGGCACCCACCGTCGGCGTTACAACTGTTTTTTCCTGTACTACATAGAATGTACTGCTCTCTACCTGTGCTATATGGACTGTACTGCTTTGTACATGTACTGTACTGTTCTCTACCTGTGCTATATGGACTGTACTGCTTTCTACCTGTACTACATGTACTGTCCTGCTCTCTACTTTTCCCACATGTACTGTACTGCTCTCTACCTGTACTACATTTCCTGTACTGCTCTCTACCTGTACTACATGTACTGTACTGCTCTCTATCTGTACTGCATATACTATACTGCTCTCTACCTGTACTACATGTATTAACTGCTCTCTACCTGAACTGTATTTACTGTACTGCTATCTACTTGTACTACATGTATTGAACTGCTCTCTACCTGATCTACATGTATTGAACTGCTAACTTGTATTACAATGTACTACAGAGGATTTGCGCTATAAATTACACCAGGTTCTAGCGTAAATTATAATAAATTTGTTGGGCCGTGGGTGGCCTCTGCTAAGCTCTGCCTATTTTTTTAGAAAACTTCAGTGAACAGCACAAACAGCACAAAAGTCGCAATTTTGTACCACAAATTGCGACTTTTGTGCCGTTTGCTACTTTTGAAAAAGTTAAATGAATTCCCCCCTGAGTGTTTAATCCTGATACTCAATATTAAAAAATGCATAGTAAAAATCGCATGCGTTTTACTGCGAATCGCCATGGTTTTGAGATACAGTTTTTGGTCATGTGGTTATTACAAGTAAAGCACATTGAAACCATATACTTCACCTGTAATAGTCGCACAGCTAAAAAACGCATCGCAAAACCGCAGCAGTTCGTGGTAACACGCATGCGGATATTACAATGTGTCACGGTCTGGGGGTATGTGGACCCACTAGGCCGCACCGCCGTAGCGGGGAGGCAGCTGGCCAAACAACAGAGCACCAAATCAATACAAAGTCCCGGTCTGGGGCACCTGAATAGTCCAGACAGTGGCCGAAGCTTTAGCACGTATGGAGGTGGGTGCAGCAGGTTACACTAGATGTGGCGGATGACAGCAGGTGCAGCAATGTTGCACCAGACGTGGCGGATAATCCTGGATGTGGTAGATGACACTGGACGTGGCAGATGACAGCAGCTGCAGCAGGTTGTGCCAGACGTGACGGTTAACACTGGATGTGGTAGAGGACACTGGACGTGGCAGATGACAGCTGGTGCACGACTCCAACACTAACAGGCTCAGGAACAAGGACACAGCACGGGATACAGGTAGCAGGGCAGTTGAAACAACGGGAACAGGATAACTAAGGGACTATTTGCAAGACTGACATGAGAATACTAACAACGCTCAGGCAAAGAGGAGGGGCAGAACCCTTCTTATAGTCCAGGGGCATCATGGGCTAATTGATGATGATGATTCCTATGTGTGCACGCTGGCCCTCTAAGGCCGGCACGAGCGCGCGCACCCTACGGGACACAGCGGACCGGAGCAGAAGTAAGCGCTGGCGTCTCCTGGGAAGGAGATGAGAGCCTGCACTGAGAGGTCCATGGCTGCGGCCGCCCAGGGGTGAGTAAACCCGATGGTCCGCGACCATGGACGCTACAGTATCCCCCCCCTTACGCCCCTTCTTCTTGGGGCCAGACCGAGAGAGGAACTTCTTAATGAGAGCAGGAGCACTGAGGTGCTCTTCCGGCTCCCAGGATCTCTTCTCAGGACCGAACCCTCTCCAGTCCACCATATAGAAAGTCCTTCCTCCTACCCTTTTGCAGTCCAGGATCTCCCTCACCTCAAACACCTCAGATGAACCGCTGGGAGCAACTGCGGGGCTGGGAGTCTTACTGTAGCGATTCAGGACCACTGGTTTCAGGAGGGACACATGAAAGGAGTTGGGGATTTTGAGGGTAGGAGGCAGCCGAAGCTTATAGGAGACAGGGTTTACCTGTTGTAGTATTTCAAAAGGTCCGAGGAACCTGGTGGCAAACTTGTATGAAGGCACCTTTAAACGAATATTCCGTGAGAACAGCCAGACTTTGGTACCTGGAAGATACTGAGGAGGCTCTCTTCTTTTTATATCCGCTTTTCGCTTCATGCGATTGACTGCTAGCAAAATTGAGGACCGGGTCTGTTGCAGAAAGTCCCCAAATGCAGAGTCAGCAGCGGGTACCTGAAATGTTGCCGGCACAGGAAGAGGGACTCTAGGATGTTGTTTTTTTTTGTTTTTGTTTCATCGCTATTCCCCATCTTCATCCCTTCCGCTCATACATAGACTATATTTTTGTGATGCCCACCTGATGTAACAACACAAGAGCATCCCTGTGAATACTTTTTCATACGACTCTAGGATGTTGACTGTATACAATGTAGAATGGTGTGGAAGTGGTGGACTCACTTGTGTGGTTGTTATACGAGAATTCGGCCCATGGCAGAAGCTGTACCCAGTTATCATGCTGCATGGAGATGGAGTGGGGGAAATCATTTTCCATGATCTGGTTAATCCTCTCGACTTGCCCATTGGACTGGGGGTGATAGGCTGAGGAAAAGTCCAATCTCACATCCAGGAGTTTTACAAATTGAACCCCCCGATCAGACACGATGTGAAGGGGCAAGCCATGCAAGTGGAAGATGTGCTGAATGAAGAGATTCACCAGTCGGGGAACAGAAGGTAGGCCGGTCAGCGGGATAAAATGTGCCATCTTCGAGAACCGGTCAACCACCACCCAGACAGTGTTGCATCCTGCTGAGGGAGGAAGGTCTCTGACAAAGTCCATCGCAATGTGCTGCCAGGGGGCATTGGGTACAGGCAGGGGTTGGAGCAGACCGGCGGGCTTGGAGTGAGTAACCTTGTTAGAAGCACACACCGTGCAGGAAAATACAAAGTCCACAACATCTTTGGGTAGCCTGGGCCACCAGAAATGACGAGTAATCATGTCTCAGGTTTTACCAACGTGCACAGCCAGTTTAGAGCTGTGTCCCCAACGGAGAATTCTCCTGTCTGCCAACTGAACAAAAGTCTTCCCTGGAGGGATGTCTCTAACCTGCAAAGGATTGGTAGTGACAATGCAGGACGGGTCTATGATACTTTGAAGTGACTCCACCGTGTCATCCGTCTGAAATTAACTGGACAGGGCGTCGGCCCTCACACTTGTCAGCGGGACGGTAGTGGAGCACAAATTGGAAACGGGTGAAGAACAGCGACCACCTGGCTTGACGGGGGTTTAGTCATAGAGCCGACTGGAGATAGGTGAGGTTCTTGTGGTCAGTGTAGATCAGGATGGGGTGAGCTGCGCCCTCTAGCAGATGTCGTCTCCACTCCAACAGAGCAAATTTGATGGCGAGTAGCTCTCGATCCCCTTTAGAGTAGTTACTCACGGTAGCGCAAAAAAATCTCGAGTAATAGCCACATACTACTGTCTTTCCTTTGGAACTCCTCTGGAACAGAAGATCACGTGCACCAACAGATGAAGCGTCCACATCCAAAGAGAACTGCCGAGACACATCAGGATGATGGAGGATCAAGGCTGAAGTGAAGGCTTTCTTGAGTCTATTAAATGCAGATTCTGCCTCTGGAGTCCACACCTTGGCATTCACACCATTCTTGGTAAGGGTAGAGATAGGAGCCGTGAGTGATGAGAAGTTTGGGATAAACTGCCGGTAGAAGTTAGCGAATCCCAAAAAACGCTGGGGACGAGGCCATTCCAGAACGGACTTTACTTTCTCAGGATCCATCTTGATACCCTGATCCAAGGTGATGTAACCCAGAAAGGGCAGAGAATTCTTTTCAAAGACATACTTCTCCAGCTTGACATATAGACGATTCTCCCTTCATCGCAGCAGTAGATGACAAACATGCCTCCGATGAGTCGTCGGATCTGGGGAGAAAATCAAAATATCATCGAGATAGACTGTCACGATTTGTGGGTATGTGGACCCAATAGGCCCCACTGCCATAGCAGGGAGGCAGCTGGCCAAACAACAGGGAACCCCAGCAATACAAAGTCCTGCACAATGGTATCTGGATAGTCCAGACAGTGACCGCAGCACTTGCACAGATGGAGATGGGTGCAGCAGGTAACGCCAGACGTGGTGGATGACAGCAGGTGCCTCAGGTTGCACCAGACATGGCGAATCACACTGGACGTGGCAGATGGCACAGGATGTGGCGGATGACACAGGTGCAGTAGAAACGACTCTAGTAGGCACAGGAACAAGAACACTGCACAGGATACAGGAACAGGTAACAGGGCATGGGTAACAACTGGAATGGGAAACACTAAGGGACCATTTGCAAGACGGACTTCGGATATACTAACAATGCTCAGGCAAGGATCCAATGGGCTGGGGCCTTCTTATAGTCCAGGAAATCATGTGTGTTGATGATTCTCTTCATGTGCGCGCGCTGGCCCTTTAAGAGCGGGCACGAGCATGCATGCGCACGCTACGGGACACAGCGGACTGGAGCGGAAGTGAACGCTGGCGTCTCCTGGGAAGGAGATGAGGACCAGCGCTCACAGATCCATGGCTGCGGGCATCAGGAGGTGAGTAAACTCG
The DNA here is from genome assembly GCF_050947455.1 of Rhinoderma darwinii. NCBI lineage: Eukaryota > Metazoa > Chordata > Amphibia > Anura > Rhinodermatidae > Rhinoderma > Rhinoderma darwinii. The sequence continues at coordinate 107,670,005 of NC_134689.1, forward strand.
ACATAGAGGAGATCTCGGAAGATATCATTGACAAATTCCTGGAAGATCGCGGGAGCATTACACAGTCCGAAGGGCATCACCAGGTATTCGTAGTGCCCGTCTCGAGTGTTGAATACCATCTTCCACTCGTCACCTTGATGAATTCGGATCAAATTATAAGCCCCACGCAAGTCTAATTTTGAAAAAATCCTGGCTCCTCACATACGGTCAAACAGTTCAGATATAAGTGGCAACAGGTATTTGTTCTTGACTGTGATCTGGTTGAGACCACGGTAGTCAATGCAGGGTCGAAGAGATTCATCTTTCCTTTTAATGAAGAAGAACCCGGCCCCGGCCGGGGAGGAAAATTCCGTATGAAACCCCTCTCCAAATTCTCCTTGATATAGGCAGACATGGATAGAGACTCTGGCAAGGAGAGAGGATATACCCGTCCCTGGGGAAGAGAGGCATTTGGAACCAGTTCAATGGGGCAGTCATAAGTCCAATGTGGGGGCAGCGTCTCAGCCTCCCACTTGCTGAAGACATCCGCAAACTGAGCAAAATGAGAGGGTAATCCTGCCAATGACTGAGGCAGAGGAGACTAGACAGGATTGATCTGCAACAGACAGCGATTGAGACATTTGGAGCCCCATTGGAGAACCTCTCCGGAATTCCAGTCCAGGACTGGGGCATGTAGTCGAAGCCAAGGCAGATCCAGCAGAAGAGGATTGACAGCTTTGGGCATAACAAGAAACTAAATCAGTTCTGAATGAACGGCTCCAACTTGGAGCTTCAGCAGCTTGGTCTCAGATACAATCGGATCGGGCAGAGGCAGTCCATTCACCGAGGCAACAGCAAAAGATGTCTCCAGGGGAACTGTGAGCAACTGGAGATGATCCACTAGATCCTTTTGGATGAGTTTGCCGTGGAATCAGAGTCCAGATAGACAAAAACCCGGTGCGTCTTCTCGCCGGACACTATGGTCACAGGAATGGTCAGCTTAGAATTGAATCTTTTATTTGGTACCGGTCCCCCTAGGGTTGTCTCTCTAACCAATCCTAGGCACTGGGGTCTCTCTGGCCTCTGGGGATACAAACGCACAACATGGCCTCCGAAGCCGCAATACAGACAAAGTCCTGATGTGCATCTGCGTTGTCTCTCCTGGGTAGACAATTTGGCCCGGGCCATCTGCATTGACTCCTCTGGTGGGATGACTGAAGAGGACAGTAGGGATTGCTGGAAAGTAGAATCCAGCCTAGGAAATTCTCTCTCCCGGAGAACCTCTTGGGAACGCTCCCGGATCCTCATGTCAACCCGGGTGGCTAGTAGGATGAGATCGTCCAGGGTAGGTGGCAGATCGCTAGCAGCATAGCACTCCTTCCCTTCTGAGCCCTCCCATGGGCCCAGACGGCAGTTTATCACCACAAGTGGGGTGTTTCCGTACACAGGACAAATTGGGCAACAAAATGGTTTATTTTATTCCTTGTGAAAATACGACATTTTGAGCCAAACCTATATATTATTGGAAACAATTAAATTTTTTTAAATTCACAGCCCAATTCAAATAAGTTCTGTGAAAATACTGTGGGGTCTAAAAGGTCACAGCAACCATAAATGAATTCCTTGAGGGGCGTAGTTTCCAAAATGGGGTCACTTTTGGGGGATTTCTACAATTTTGGCACCACAAGACCTCTTCAAACCTAGCATAGTGCCTAAAATATAGAGGCCCCAAAATGCACTAGGTGCTTCTTTGCTTCTGGGGCTTGTGTTTTAATCCATGAGTCCACATGTGGTACATTTCTTAAAACTTCAGAATCTGGCCAATACATATTTAGTAGTGTTTATCTGGTAAAATCTTCTGTGTTACAGAAAAAAATGGATTCAAAATTAATTTCTGCAAGAAAAATAATTTGCAAATTTTACTTTAACTCCTGTGAAACCTATAAAGGGTAAAGAAACTTTCTAAATACTGTTTTGAATACCTTGAGGAGTCTTTTTATAATGGGGTGTTTTTTTAAGGGGGTTTATAACACATAGGCCCCTCAAAGCCACTTCAGAACTGAACTGGTACCTAAAAAAAAAAAGGCTTTTGAAATTTTCATGAAAATACGAGAAATTGCTGGTTATGTTCTAAGTCTTGTAAGTTCCTAGAAAAATAAAATAACGTTCAAAAAATTATACCAATCTAAAGTAGACATATGGGAAATGTTAATTAGTAACTATTTTGTGTGGTATAGCCATCTACCTTACAAGCAGATACATTTAAATTCAGAAAAATGTAAATTTCTCCAAATTTTCTGTATATTTTGCTATTTTTCACAAATAAACACTGAGTGTATCGACCAAATTTTACCACTACCATAAAGCCCAATGTGTCACGAGAAAATATTCTCAGAATCGCTTGGATAGGTAAAAGCATTCTGAAGTTATTACCACATAAAGGGAAATATGTTGGATTTGAAAAATGGGTTCTGAGACTTAAGGCCAAAACAAGGCTGCGTCCTTAAGGGGTTAAGAACCTGGAGTCTCCTCTAAGGCTGGGTTCGCATGTCACAGTCATAATGTGTTATTGTGCTGTGATCTATGGCAAAACCATGCTTTTTTTGCTGCAATTTTGCCCAAATCGTGGCAAATAATGTTTTTTGACCGCGACGTGAGAACCCAGCCTCAGGAAGCAGGACTTGTATTTTTCTATTGTGGAGTCTGAGGAAAAGCAGAACATAACTAGGGAACAATTCGCTTTTGTGGTAATTCAGAAGCAGAGTACACTGGAGCAGCCCCGGCAGGAAATATAACCTGAGGCTGTTAACGCTGTGGTGTGTGCACATGGGTAAGGGTCCATTCACACATTGCAGTTGAGGTGCGGCTAGCACTGCATTGAAAATTGCATGCATTTTTTAAAGTGATTTTATGCGTTTATCGTTGCGATAAAAATACGCAACCGCATCAATAAACGCACCAAATTTCAGTAAAAAAACACATGTGTTTTTAGTATCCACTGCTGATGGTAATAATGCTGGGTACAATAGTACTGTGATAAATAATGCTAATACTGTTTACTGTTGATGTATCCAGAGCCGGCCTTAGGGGAGTGCGACCTGTGGGAGTGCACAAGACGCTGCACCCTGCCAGCACTTAGGCGGTGCCACTGGGCTCCTTCTCTGCTCTGTGCTCTGCTCTTACTTACACACATGGAGTAAACAGGATCTGAGGAGCAAGAGCAGAGAAGGAAGCTCCGCCCACAGCCAGTCCTACAAGAAGCCTGTGATTCTGTCAGCAAGGAGAGATGGTAAGTGTGTGTGTGTGTGTGTGTGTGTGTGTGTCTCTGTGTGTCTGTATTTATAAGTCTCTGTGCTTATATGTTCCAGTATGTGTGTGTGTATATATGTCTCTTTGGAAGTGTGTGTTCAGTATTAAAGTAAAACAAATAAAATGAAGATACCTGTGCTGCCCCTATATACTATACTGCCCCCTATATACTATGCTGTACCTTATATACTATGCCTGCCCTATATATAATGCTACATCCTATATATTATGCTGCCCTATACCCACTAACTACATCTTGTACCTGGAATATATCTTTTTAGTTTTTAATACATTTTTGGAATAAAAATTGGGAACAGAGTTTCCCTTTTAACCATAATACTTGTCTTGGTGCTGGACCCATTTCTTGCATTTCTCACTATGCTGCCCTATATACTATGCCTCCCCTAAATACTATGCTGCCCCTAAAAATTATGCTACCCCCTATATACTTTGCTGCACCCTATATACTATGCTGCCCCTATATACTATGCTGCCCCTTAAGGGAAACACTAGATTTTCATATATGGTAATATATAAAACTTTTCTCCAGTTTGGAAGTGCACTGCATGAAATATATGTGGGTATAGTTATCAGAGTGTGTTATCTATGATGTTACATAGGACTACAGACAACATTACTACATCATCTGTACTCAGAGAGTTATCACTGTGTTATATGCGCTGTTACATAGGACTAGAGATAACCTTACTACATCATTTGTAGAGTTATAAGGGTATTTGCACATGTAGTGTTTCAAACTTATTTCGGGGCGTTTACGCCTCAAAAAACGACAGCAGAACACCTCCAAACATCTGCCCATTGATTTCAATGGGAAATAGGGCCTTCTGTTCTGACAGGGCGTTTTTTTTTACGCGTCCGTTATTAAAAACGGCCACGTAAAAAGACGCCCCCGAAAAAGAAGTGCATGTCACTTCTTGAGCCTTTTTCTGAGCCGTTTTTCATTGACTCTATAGAAAAACAGCTCCAAAAACGCCTGTAAAAAGCGCCGCGAAAAACGAGAGTTTGAATAAAAAACATCTGAAAATCAGGAGCTGTTTTCGCTTGAAAACAGCTCCGTATTTTCAGACGTTTTTGATTTTGCGTGTGAACATACCCTAAGGGTATGTGCACACACACTAATTACGTCCGTAATTGACGGACGTATTTCGGCCGCAAGTCCCGGACCGAACACAGTGCAGGGAGCCGGGCTCCTAGCATCATACTTATGTACAATGCTAGGAGTCCCTGCCTCGCTGCAAGACAACTGTCCTGTACTGAAAACATGATTACAGTACGGGACAGTTGTCCTGCAGCGAGGCAGGGACTCCTAGCATCGTACATAAGTATGATGCTAGGAGCCCGGCTCCCTGCACTGTGTTCGGTCCGGGACTTGCGGCCGAAATACGTCCGTCAATTACGGACGTAATTAGTGTGTGTGCACATACCCTAACTGTGTGTTATCTGTAGTGTTACATAGGACTGCAGGTAACATCTACTACATTATCAGTACTCAGAGTGGTATCACTGTATGTTATATGTCGTGTTACGTAGGACTATAGGTAACATCTATGACATTATGTGTCCTCAAAGAATTATCAGTGTGTTATCTGTGGTGTTACATAGGACTGCAAATAACATCCACTACATTATCTGTACTCTGAAAGTTATTTGCTGTGTTATCTGTGCTGTTACATAGGATTGCAGGTAAGACTACTACATTATCTGTATTCAGAGAGTTATCACTGTGTGTTATGTGTGGTATTACATAGGACTGCAGATAACATTACTACATTATCTGTACTCAGAGAGTTATCACTGCGTGTTATCTGTAGTGTGATATAGGACTGCAGGTAACATCTATTACATTATCTGTACTCAGAGAGCTATCAGTGTGTTATCTGTGTTGATACATAGGACTGCAGGTAAGGGTATGTGCACACACACTAATTACGTCCGTAATGGACGGACGTATTTCGGCCGCAAGTACCGGACCGAACACAGTGCAGGGAGCCGGGCTCCTAGCATCATAGTTATATACGATGCTAGGAGTCCCTGCCTCTCTGCAGGACAACTGTCCCGTACTGTAATAATGTTTTCAGTACGGGACAGCAGTTCCACGGAGAGGCAGGGACTCCTAGCATCGTACATAAGTATGATGCTAGGAGCCCGGCTCCCTGCACTGTGTTCGGTCCGGTACTTGCGGCCGAAATACGTCCGTGAATTACGGACGTAATCAGTGTGTGTGCACATACCCTTACACTTCTATATTATCTGCACTGTGTATATATATGTCTGTATGCAATTGTGTCTTTGTGCTTATATATATATATATATATCAGAAAAAAATGGCGACAGCACACTGCAACACTAATGCCACCTAAACCACTAAACATGAATAAATATGCACTAAAGCTAAATCTACTTATAATAGGGAGGTTCTTAGGGCACATTTTGATCAAAAAGTGTTTGCCCACCTGCCACGACAAGGCGACCTCTGTAAGGTGGGAACCTACGCTGCACATACACCCAGAACTGGGACTAAGCCTACATATATACCTGGGGATAGATATAAATATATATATATATATATATTGTAAGGGGATTAGGTAGCGGGACAGTTGTCTCCTGGGTTAGACGGGCACTCGGTATTAAACACGCCAGTAAATTTCAGTCCGCACAGCAAAGATGTGGTACTACTGGCCTCAGCCAGTTTTATTTACAGGTTGTACATGAAATAAAAAGAAAACAAATAAATGAAAACTCTATGCCTGTCCGGCACTAACTATACAGTAGGTATCCTAACTAACACAGAGCAGGCCTAATGCCTGGCACCATAAACCATGCAGACCATACAACCTGTTATGAATGCAGTCTGTTTGCTCTCACAACCTCCTCTCCCCAGGCTGAGAGAGAGTGTGACTGAACTGCAGCCTTTTTAAAGGGCTATCACACCTGACCCCTGATTAATAGCTAGACAGCCCAAGACCAGGACTGTGTGGATGGAGTGGGGACCCACCCATCTCTCCCCACTCCAACAACCAGGCCCTTTTCCAGGTTTTAGATAAAACCTATTGCAGAGGGAGAACCACATTCTCTGCTGAATTTATTCCCTTGTTGTTTTCAGATAGCAGAAGACAGAAATCTTGGGGAAATTTAGACCCCATCCACAACCTCTCCACATGGTCTGTCACATTTCCTCCCTCCCTGTTTCAGACTAGTGGCTGCAACACATCTGGTCACACAGCAATGAACTCGGGACAATGCATCTGCATTTCCCATTTGAGTCCCTGGCCTGTGTTTTACAGTAAATCTATATTCCTGTAAGGCCAAGAACCATCTTGTGACCCTCCTATTTTTCGCTTTGTTTTCACACATCCACTTAAGGGGGGCATGATCTGTGATTAATTCAAAGTGACGACCAAGAAGGTAATAGCGGAGTGCCTCCAGTGCCCATTTAATAGCAAGGCACTCTTTCTCAACTATAGCATATTTTTTCTCATGGTCATTCAGCTTCCTACTCAGATATAGTATGGGATGTTCTTCCCCATTTCGTACCTGTGACAGTACAGCCCCCAGACCCACATCAGATGCATCCGTTTGTAGAATAAATTCTCTTTTAAAATCTGGGGTAATCAATACCGGCTGAGCACACAAAATGTTTTTAAGAGCCTGAAATGATTGTTCAGCCTCTGGTGTCCACTTGACCCTTACAGAGACTTTCCCTTTAGTCAGGTCTGTCAAAGGGGCTGCCAGTGAAGCAAAGTTTGGTATAAATCTTCTATAGTAGCCTGGGATCCCCAGGAAAGCACGAACTTGCTTCTTGTTTACAGGGTGAGGCCAACCTTGGATGGCTTAAATTTTATTTACTTGGGGCTTCACCAAACCACGGCCAATTGTATACCCCAGATACTTGGCTTCCTCCAATCCAATTGTAAATTTTTTTGGATTGGCAGTAAATCCCGCCTCGGCAAGGGAATCAACAACTGCCTGTACTCTAGGTAAATGGGATTCCCAATCTAGACTTTGGATGATGATGTCATCAAGGTATGCTGCTGCATACCGCATGTGGGGTCTTACAATTTTATCCATAATTCTCTGAAAAGTTGCTGGTGCCCCATGTAAACCAAAGGGCAGGACAACATAATGAAACAACCCATCGGGCATGGCAAAAGCTGTTTATTCCTTAGCGTCTTCAGAAAGAGGTATTTGCCAGTACCCTTTAGTTAAGTCTAGGGTTGTTATATATCGTGCACTTCCTAGTCTATCAATGAGCTCGTCAACCCGCGGCATCGGGTAAGCATCAAATTTAGAAATAGAATTGAGTTTACGGAAGTCATTGCAAAACCTCCAACTGCCATCTGGTTTTGGAATGAGGACTATTGGGCTAGACCATTGACTATGGGATTCCTCAATTACTCCAAGGTCCAACATTTTCCTTACCAACTCTGTAATAACCACTCTCTTTGCCTCTGGTATTCTCAAAGGTCTCAACTTAACCTTTTTACCTGGTTCAGTAATGATGTCATGTTTAATTAGACTGGTGCGACCTGGGATCTCAGAAAAAAAATCCTTATTTCTAATCAGGAAACTTTGCACCTCTACCTTTTGGGTATTTGCCAGGGTGTCCGGTACGGTTACCTCTGGCAGCAATGGCTTCTTCGAGCCTACATGCTCAGGTTGAGACAAAGTTTCTGCAGCAAGAGAGTGTCTGTCTTTCCATGGTTTTATTAGATTTATATGGTACACATGCTCAGGCTTCCTTTTCCCTGACTGACGAATTTTGTAATTCACCTCGTTTAATTTTTCCATTACCTCAAAGGGGCCTTGCCACTTAGCCAGAAATTTACTTTCAATGGTTGGTATAAGAACAAGTACCCTGTCACCTGGTGCAAAAGAACGTACTCTGGCACTGCGGTTATACACCCTTTGTTGTGCCACCTGAGCCTGGGCCATATGTTCTTTAACAATGGGCATTACTGCTGAGATTCGATCTTGCATTTCTGAAATGTCACTTCTATAGGGTGTAGCTTCTCCTTCCCAGGATTCTTTTGCTATATCTAAAAGGCCCCTGGGATGACGACCATATAGCAATTCACGTAGCAATTCACGTACTGCAAACATGAGATAAGGAAGAAGAAAATCCCAGTTTTTCCCATCTTTATCCACAACTTTCTTTAACATCACCTTTAGCGTTTTTGTAAAGGATCTGCCAGGCACAACTTCTGTGTATACGCCCATAGGTAATCAGTCTGCACCTGAGTCTATGTCTCTGAGACTGACTCCATCTTCCACCACTCAGGATGGCAGGCTTAGGAGTGGGAGAGCCTTATGCAGCCTGGCCAGACGGAGCTAGCTCCCGCCCTCTGTCTATTTATACCTGCCTTTCCTTTTCCTCCTTTGCTTGTGATTCTTCTCGTGTGGTTTCCTGGCCCAGCTACAGCTTCTAACTATTTGATCCTGCGCCATACTGACCCTGGCTTACTGACTACTCTCCTGCTCTGCGTTTGGTACCTTGCACACTCCTGGTTTGACTCGGCTCGTTCACCACTCTTGTTGCTCACGGTGTTGCCGTGGGCAACTGCCCCATTTCCCTTAGCTTTGTGTACCCTTGTCTGTTTGTCTCGTGCACCTACTGAGCGTAGGGACCGCCGCCCAGTTGTACCCCGTCGCCTAGGGCGGGTCGTTGCAAGTAGGCAGGGACAGAGTGGCGGGTAGATTAGGGCTCACTTGTCCGTTTCCCTACCCCCATCATTACATAATCACAAGCCCATATACCTAGTCTACCCTGGTCCCTGACACTACTTTAAACCCCCTTGAGACCCTGGCCCAGCAAATGCAGGGTCTCTCCCTACAGGTCCAGGCCCTGGCTCAGAGGGTCAACCAGCCTGACGCTACCATGGTAGTGCCCCTCACCTCACCTCTTGAACCCCACCTCAAGTTGCCTGACCGGTTCTCAGGGGACCGGAGGACTTTTCTCTCCTTTCGGGAGAGTTGTAGGCTCTACATTCGCTTAAAGCCTCACTCCTCAGGTTCTGAGAGCCAGCGGGTGGGTATAATTATGTCCCGGCTCCAGGAAGGGCCCAAGAGTGGGCCTTCTCCTTGGCTCCTGACGCCCCTGAACTTTCCTCTGTTGATTGTTTATTTTCTGCTCTCGGACTCATTTATGACGAGACTGACAGGACTGCCTTTGCCGAGAGTCAGCTGGTGACCTTACGTCAGGGTAAGAGACCTGTTGAGGAGTATTGTTCTGACTTTAGGAAGTGGTGCGTAGCTTCTCGGTGGAATAACCCTGCCTTAAGGTGCCAGTTTAGGTTGGGTCTGTCGAACGCCCTGAAAGACCTGATAGTTAGCTATCCCTCTTCTGACTCCCTAGACCAGGTTATGGCTTTAGCGGTACGACTTGACCGACGTCTCAGGGAACGACAACATGAACGTTTATGTGTTTTCCCCTCTGACTCCCCCATGATGCCTCCCGAGGTCCCGTTGCTTCGCTCTTCCACGGAAGACGACTCGGAGGTACCTATGCAACTCGGCGCCTAGGTGTCCCCCCGACAACGTAGAGAGTTCCGCAGGAAGAATGGTCTCTGCTTCTATTTTGGGGATGACAAGCATCAAGTGAACACCTGTCCTAGGCGTAAGAATAAGCAGACGGAAAACTTCCGCGCCTAAGTGATCATCGGGGAGGTCACTTGGGCGCACAGGTATTTCCCGTAAATATGAAACGTAATAAAATCTTGCTTCCCTTTCAGGTCTCTTTTGGTGGTAGGTCTGCTACCGGCAGTGCCTTCGTGGATTCAGGGTCTTCTGCTAATATCATGTCTGTGGAATTTGCTATGTCTCTAGCTATGCCTTTGATTGATTTGCCTAAACCTGTCCCGGTAGTGGGTATCTACTCCACTCCTCTTGCCAATGGTTATTTTACACAGCATACCCCTGTTTTTTAACTCCTTGTTGGCTCCATGCATTTGGAGCAGTGCTCTGTACTGTTGATGCAGGGATTATCGTCCGATTTGGTTTTAGGCCTTCCCTGGTTGCAGTTGCATAATCCCACGTTTGACTGGAATACTGGGGAGCTTACCAAATGGGGTAATGAATGCTTGACGTCATGTTTTTCTGTTAATTCTATTTCTCCCCCTGAGGAGGTGAACACGCTACCTGAGTTTGTTCAGGACTTCGCTGATGTTTTCTCTAAGGAGGCCTCCGAAGTGTTACCTCCTCATAGAGAATACGATTGCGCTATCGAATTGGTACCAGGAGCTAAGCTCCCTAAGGGTAGGATATTTAATCTTTCTTGTCCCGAACGTGAAGCCATGAGAGAGTATATCCAGGAATGCCTGGCCAAGGGTTACATTCGCCCCTCTACTTCTCCAGTAGGTGCTCGCTTCTTCTTCGTACGGAAGAAGGATGGTGGTCTTAGGCCATGCATTGACTACCGTAACTTGAATAAGGTCACTGTAAGGAACCAGTATCCCCTTCCTTTGATTCCTGATCTCTTTAATCATGTTCAGGGGGCCCAATGGTTCTCTAAGTTTGATCTACGGGGGGCGTATAACCTTATCCGCATCAAAGAGGGGGATGAGTGGAAGACTGCGTTTAACACGCCCGAAGGTCATTTCGAATACCTTGTCATGCCCTTTGGGTTGTGTAATGCTCCTGCGGTCTTCTAGAATTTCATAAATGAGATTTGAAGAGATTACCTGGGGGTATTTCTTGTAGTGTACCTTGATGACATACTGGTGTTTTCCAAGGACTTGTCCTCCCACATTGAGCATGTCAGGAAGGTGCTCCAGGTCCTTCGGGAAAACAAACTGTTTGCGAAAACCGAAAAATGTGTGTTTGGGGTACAGGAGATACCATTTTTGGGTCAAATCCTCACTCCTCATGAATTCCGCATGGACCCCGCCAAGGTCCAGGCTGTGGCGGAATGGGTCCAACCTGCCTTCCTGAAGGCGTTACAGTGTTTCTTGGGGTTCGCTAATTATTACAGGAGATTTATTGCTAACTTCTCGGTCATCGCTAAGCCTCTTACGGACCTCACTCGCAAAGGTGCTGATCTCCTCCACTGGCCTCCTGAGGCTGTCCAGTTTTTTGAGGTCCTTAAGAAGTGCTTTATCTCGGCCCCGGTGCTGGTTCAGCCCAACCAAATGGAGCCATTTATCGTGGAAGTTGACGCATCCGAGGTGGGAGTGGGGGCTGTCTTGTCCCAGGGTACCAGGTCCCTCACCCATCTCCGTCCCTGTGCCTACTTCTCCAGGAAGTTTTCGCCCACTGAGAGTAACTATGATATTGGCAACCGCGAACTCTTAGCCATTAAATGGGCATTTGAAGAGTGCCGCCACTTCCTGGAGGAGGCTAGGCACCAGGTAACGGTCCTTACCGACCACAAGAATCTGGTTTTCCTAGAATCTGCCCGGAGGCTAAACCCGAGACAAGCTCGATGGGCGCTATTTTTTACCAGATTCAACTTTTTGGTTACCTATAGGGCTGGGTCTAAAATTATTAAGGCCGATGCACTGTCGCGTAGCTTCATGGCCAGCCCTCCATCGGAGGAAGATCCTGCTTGTATTTTGCCTCCTGGTATAATCATTTCTTCTATTGATTCTGATTTAGTCTCTGAAATTGCGGCTGATCAAGGTTCAGCTCCCGGGAACCTTCCTGAGGACAAGCTGTTTGTTCCCCTGCAATTCCGGCTAAGGGTACTTAGGGAAAATCATGACTCCGCACTATCTGGTCATCCAGGCGTCCTGGGTACCAAAGTCCTCATTGCCAGAAACTATTGGTGGCCTGGGTTGCCTAAAGACGTTAAGGCCTACGTCGCCGCTTGTGAGGTTTGTGCTAGGTCCAAGACTCCCAGGTCCCGACCAGCGGGCTTACTACGTTCTTTGCCCATTCCCCAGAGACCTTGGACCCATATCTCCATGGATTTTATCACTGATTTGCCTCCATCTCAAGGCAAGTCGGTGGTGTGGGTTGTAGTAGACCGCTTCAGTAAGATGTGCCACTTTGTGCCCCTCAAGAAACTACCCAATGCCAAGACGTTAGCTACCTTGTTTGTCAAACACATCCTGCGTCTCCATGGGGTCCCTGTCAATATTGTTTCGGACAGGGGTACAATTTGTTTCATTGTTTTGGAGAGCCTTCTGTAAAAAGTTGGAGATTGATCTGTCCTTCTCCTCTGCCTTCCATCCTGAAACTAATGGCCAAACTGAGAGGACTAATCAATCTCTAGAACAATATTTAAGGTGTTTTATCTCTGACTGTCAATATGATTGGGTCTCATTCATTCCCCTCGCCGAATTTTCCCTTAATAACCGGGTCAGTAACTCGTCAGGGGTCTCCCCCTTTTTCTGTAATTTTGGGTTTAATCCACGGTTCTCCTCCGTTTCACCTGGTAGTTCCAACAATCCCGAGGTAGAGGTCGTTCATCGGGAACTGTGCATAGTCTGGGCCCAGGTTCAGAAGAACCTAGAGGCGTCCCAGAGCGTACAAAAAACTCAGGCTGATAGAAGACGTTCTGCTAACCCCTTGTTTATGGTCAGGGATCTGGTGTGGTTATCGTCTAGGAACTTGCGCCTTAAGGTCCCGTCCAAGAAGTTTGCTCCCCGGTTTATTGGGCCGTATAAGGTCATTGAAGTCCTCAATCCTGTCTCCTTCCGACTGGAGTTGCCCCCATCTTTTCGAATACACGACGTGTTTCATGCCTCCCTCCTTAAACGCTGCTCCCCGTCCTTGGCTCCCTCGAGGAAACCTCCTGTTCCCGTTCTCACCCCTGAGGGGGTGGAATTCGAGGTGGCCAAGATTGTGGACAGCAAGATGGTCCAAGGCTCCCTCCAGTACCTGGTCCATTGGAGAGGATACGGGCCTGAGGAGAGGACTTGGGTACCCGCCCGGGAGGTTCACGCTGGGGTATTGGTCAGGAAGTTCCACCTTCGTTTCCCCAATAAACCAGGTCCACTTAGAAAGGGTCAGGTGGCCCCTCATAAAAGGGAGGGTACTGTAAAGGATCTGCCAGGCACAACTTCTGTGTTTACGCCTATAGGTAATCAGTCTGCACCTGAGTCTATGTCTCTGAGACTGACTCCATCTTCCACCACTCAGGATGGCAGGCTTAGGAGTGGGAGAGCCTATCGCAGCCTGGCCAGACGGAGCTAGCTCCCGCCCTCTGTCTATTTATACCTGCCTTTCCTGTTCCTCCTTTGCTTGTGATTCTTCTCGTGTGGTTTCCTGGCCCAGCTACAGCTTCTAACTATTTGATCCTGCGCCATACTGACCCTGGCTTACTGACTACTCTCCTGCTCTGCGTTTGGTACCTCGCACACTCCTGTTTTGACTCGGCTCGTTCACCACTCTTGTTGCTCACGGTGTTGCCGTGGGCAACTGCCCCATTTCCCTTAGCTTTGTGTACCCTTGTCTGTTTGTCTCGTGCACCTACTGGGGGTAGGGGCCGCCGCCCAGTTGTACCCCGTCGCCTAGGGCGGGTCGTTGCAAGTAGGCAGGGACAGAGTGGCGGGTAGATTAGGGCTCACTTGTCCGTTTCCCTACCCCCATCATTACAGTTTTATTAAATCTTTCTACTAATCCATCAGTCTGTGGGTGGTAGACCGATGTACGCAGTTGTGTGACCTTAAACAATTTACACAACTCCTTCATGACTCGTGACATAAAAGGGGTACCCTGGTCTGTAAGGATCTCCTTTGGTATTCCCACTCGACTGAACACCGGCACCAACTCTTTATCGATGGTCTTGGATGACGTATTACGCAATGGTATAGCTTCAGGATAACGAGTAGCATAATCTATAATAACTAAAATATGCTGGTGGCCTCGTGACGATTTTATAATTGGCCCTACCAGGTCCATTGCTATTCGCTCAAATGGCACCTCAATAATTGGTAGAGGCACCAAGGGACTACGATAGTGTGATCTGGGAGCCGAAATCTGACACTCAGGGCAGGAATCACAATATTTTTCACATCTTTGTGAACCCCAGGCAAAAAAAATCTTTGTAGGATTCTCTCAGTGGTTTTTTCAACTCCCAAATGTCCCCCCATAATGTGGCCATGAGCAAGATCTAGCACCGTTGTTCTAAATGCTTTAGGGACCACTAATTGTTCCAAAAGATCTTCTCCCTTTTTTACCACCTGATACCAGAGGTCTCTTTTTATAGCCATGTAGGGAAAAGAAAGTCTAGTATCTGGCTCCACCAGCTCCTCATTAATAACCTTCACATTTTCCCTGGCTCTCATTAGGGTAGGATCTTTTAACTGCTCAGCACCAAACAGATCTTTTCTCACTTCAAAATCAGGCATATTGTCAGTCAGGGGGTCTTCTCTCTCTGGATTTCTCTGACTCTTTGTAGGGACAGTATCACTATGGTCAGCGTCCTCAGAGTCTCCAGCCATGCCAGAAAATGGAAATGTTTGTGCATCTACCGCAGTCACTCCCACAGGCATATATACTTCGGTACTAGCGTTACCACTTATACAGGCAGTGTAATAGTAATTCTATTTTCCCACAACTTCCAGAAATGTGGGAAATCTCGCCCCACAATGACATCATGCATTAACAATGGTACTAAACCCACCCTGAACTTTACTGCACCAAACTGGGTGTTTATGTCCACCATAGCAGTGTGATAATCACGGGCATCCCCATGTATGCAAATTACATCGATGGTCTTATCCTGCCATTTATCCTGCCAAATCAGACTTTACCAAAGTCACCAAACTGCCTGAATCTAATAATGCATTTACATCTTTACCTTCCACAGAAATAGTGCACATTTGTTTCTCACCAGCTACATTAGGCAATGCAGTACATGCTGGCCGAGCATACAAAGACAAACTATGGTTTATATATGCAGCATCACATTGCATAGGTTCATCAGTCATTGGGCAATTAGCAATCACATGACCTGGCATATGACATCTAAAACATCTTATTAAGTCTTTACTGAGTCGCTTATAAGCCACAGACCTCCCTGGCACAGTTTGCTAGTCTCTAGACCCTTCAGTCTCTCCAGAAGTAGGCACAAGTCTATCAGATCTGCCAGCCCCCTTTTCCCTTAGAACGGTCTTACCAGGTAATCCTGTAGTTCTCCGCTGTGGGGCTAGGGTGCGCTGTGGCAGATTCATCAGCTCCTCGGCTGCTGTGTACCTCTCCACCATCTCTACTTGCTAGTCAGCATTTTTGGGATCCCCATGGCTTACCCACTTGCGTAAGGCAACAGGCAGGGACCTTAAGAATTGATCCATTACCACCCGTTCCACCATCTGTGGACCTGTCAGGATCTCCGGCTGCAACCACTTCTTGGTAAGGTGGATAAGGTCGTGCATTTGAGAGCGAGGAGGTTTGTCCATTTCGTAGGCCTAGTTGTGCACACGCTGTGCGCGGACAGAAACTGTAACTCCCAGTCTGGTTAAAATTTCCTTTTTCAGCTTGTCATAGTTTATGGCATCCTGGTTATCCAAGTCAAAGTATGCCTTCTGCGGTTCCCCTGAAAGGAACGGTGCCACAAGTCCTGCCCACTTTTCCTTTGGCCAACCCTCTCGTTCAGCGGTTCTTTCAAAGGTTGTTAAGTAGGCTTCCACGTCATCTGCTGCCGTCATCTTTTGCAAAAAATGGCTAGCTCTTATTGCTGTAGAACTGGCACCTGCTGCACCTGGAACCCTTTCAACCACACTGATTAGTTGCTGCACAACACCTTTTAAAGCATCCCGGTCTTTTTTTTGTTCGGCTTGTGTAGTCTCCAGTTGGGCAGTCAGTCTGCGGTTTGTTTCATCCAGAGCCATCTGCTGCACGCTGGTAGCCTCCTGTTGTGCTCTGGTAGCCTCCTGTTGTGTTGCCACAGCATGCAGCATCGCTTTAAGCATCTCTTCCATCTTCTAAGGTGCAGAGCATCAGTATTTGGAAAAATGCAATATATAAGGGACTCTGGCCCTTTAAGGTGTTTTTTTTTTCCACAGTGCCTAAAGCTTCCTCCACCAATTGTAAGGGAATTAGGTAGCGGGACAGTCGTCTCCTGGGGTAGACGGGCATTCGGTATCAAACACGCCAGTAAATTTCAGTCCGCACAGCAAAGATGTGGTACTACTGGCCTCAGCCAGTTTTATTTACAGGTTGTACATGAAATAAAAAGAAAAAAATAAATGAAAACTCTATGCCTGTCCGGCACTAACTATACAGTAGGTATCCTAACTAACACAGAGCAGGCCTAATGCCTGGCACCATAAACCATGCAGACCATACAACCTGTTATGAATGCAGTCTGTTTGCTCTCACAAGCTCCTCTCCCAAGGCTGAGAGAGAGTGTGACTGAGCTGCAGCCTTTTTAAAGGGCTATCACACCTGACCCCTGATTAATAACTAGACAGCCCAAGACCAGGACTGTGTGGATGGAGTGGGGACCCACCCATCTCTCCCCACTCCAACAACCAGGCCCTTTTCCAGGTTTTAAATAAAACCTATTGCAGAGGGAGAACCACATTCTCTGCTGAATTTATTCCCTGGTTGTTTTCAGATAGCAGAAGACAGAAATCTTGGGGAAATATAGACCCCATCCAAAACCTCTCCACATGGTCTGTCACATTTCCTCCCTCCCTGTTTCAGACTAGTGTCTGCAACACATCTGGTCACACAGCAATGAACTCGGGACAATGCATCTGCATTTCCCATTTGAGTCCCTGGCCTGTGTTTTACAGTAAATCTATATTCCTGTAAGGCCAAGAACCATCTTGTGACCCTCCTATTTTTCTCTTTGTTTTCACACATCCACTTAAGGGGGGCATGATCTGTGATTAATTCAAAGTGATGACCAAGAATATATAGATATATATATATATATATGTGCCTGTATGTATATATGTGCCTTTTTTGTATTTGTATATGTTCCTGTCTGTATTTATGTGCCTGTGTGTGTCTGTATGACTATATATTTATCTTTTATGTATGTACTGCAGAATTTGTGTATATATTTGCCTGTTTGTCTAAATATCTGCCTTCATTTATGTACAGTACATATGTACCAGTATGTGCGTGTCTATATATCTGGTTAATTTTTGGTTTGTGAAGGGCTGCAATTAGAGAGTCCCACACAGGGCGAAATACCACCTAAGGCCGGCCCTGGATGTATCCAGTGCTGGTGGAAATAAACCTAGTTACGCTTAGGTCACAGCATGCAAGGACACAGAGAGTCTACAAAAACACTTACTAAATGCTCTTAAGACAGGGAAATCAACCCTCAGGGTTGGTGGTGAGGACATCAGCCTTGACTTTTAGGTGAGCCAACAAGGTATGACACCATTCAGTGTGCCCAGTGACCAGCATCAGTCCTGGTCTGTTCTGTCAGCTCAACCAACAAATAGGCAAAGTCAAGATGTACTAATGGTGTTGTACCAGAATTATAGCTTAAATTGTACTTTCTTTTTGATGCAATCATTAAAGACAAATTAAATAATAAATGTGACAAAGGGGCGTGGCTTACTCAAAAAGGGGGCATGGGGCAAAAACAGTAGACTAAAATAAGGTAACCAAGAGGTGAATAAAGGATCGACAGATGTGTCTAAAGGTGTGCCATATTTATCATCCAGGATGAGCCACTGTGATGAATTTAGCGCTTCTAGTCTAATTCGAATCTGTCAGAATTTAAGACAGTATGGGTAAATCTGCCCCATTGTCGTGCAACTCAGGTGGGGAAAAAAGTGGTGAATTAAATTTTATTTTCGATATTCACTGCTTCTGATCTTTTTGCCTTGATTCCCCCAGTCGATCTCCCAGAACAGGTTATGAGTTTTTACAGGGCAGAGGGGCTCGAATTGTTCTGGTCCAACTTTGAGTTAGTTGACAACAATGATGAGTGGAAAGGTTATATTGCTGTCCCAATAACTAGTCAACATGAAAAGTAAGGCTGCAGTCGCATGTGGCAGATTTTGTTGCAGAAATTTCTGCAAGTTCCATTCAGGTGAATGAATTTCTGCAAGTTCCATTCAGAAATGTCTGCAACAAAATCTAAAGCATGTGACTGAATTCTGACCGTTCTGACACGGAATCAAATTCTTTCCCTCTGTCACATAAAGATGTCGCAGAGTAGGTACGGAGAAATAATTGGCAACCCTAGGAAGAACCTGGATGAGAGGCGTATATGGTCTGGGACATAGACCTTCTATGTATAGCTCAAACGCTAAGGCAATTCTGTGATCCATAGACCCTAATCTACCTTTCTCAAGCGTGACCGCATATTAGATTTTTTTTTACCTGGGACAACCTAGAGTTTGTCATAAATGTGGCAGCCCAATACACTGCATTGCCTCATGTACCACAAAAAAATGTGCCATGTGTTTCTGGGCCATTGTGTAACTACTCCACAGTATGCTGCCACTTATGTGACGGTCTGAGGCATCTGATACGCAGGTACCCAGAGTCCAGCCAAAATAAAATGGCAGCCATGGCAAGGGAAGTAAATAAGGTAGGACAGGCGAGTTGTGATCAGGAGGGTTCATTGGTAGAGGGAGCAGGAGGGGTTGACTGTGGGGATGTGAATCCATCAACAGGTTCAGCATCACATACTAGGAGGCAAACAGAAACTCAGCTTAGAAGAGTAGTAAAGGGAAGAAAGAGATGGAGGTAAGTGAGAGCAGAAAAGAGGGAAAGAAGGATCAGTTGAAGGGGCAGGAGAGTTTAGGATGGGGAGTGGGAATTACAGGAGGATTTGTATAGACTAGACATGGAGGAAGAGGAAAAGAGAATACAAGTGCAGACGATAGAGTCAGATTATGGCTTTTGTTTACCTGATGCTCTCCCTGTGCACCAGCCTTCAGTTAAATTCCTTGGCATTGAATACAGTCATGATGATTACTCCAAAAAGAATTGTTCAACACGATTCTCCTGATAAACCGCTGGAAAAGGTGGAAGCTGACCATAAGGGAAAGAGTTGATTTGATTAAAACCCACCTGATTCCAGTAATTTTTGTATATCTGTGTAGTTTGTTTTTTGACAGAATCTTTCTGTACGCAAATCTACAATCTGATTGTCCAGACTGTTCATGTTATGGGGAAACAGACTTAACCTGTTCAAGAGAGAGATTACCTGCCTGACAATGAGCAAAGGAGAGCTGGGTAGGACAGAGGAGAACTGGGTATTATAAATTCTATCGTTTTCTTTGGGAGCATATTTGTTAAATTCAACATTTCTGGTTTCTGGTTAGAGAATGCTCCTTAGTAGGCACACTTTTACAGAAGAACACGGGGCAGAGTGAAGAATATGCAAATTCCATATGGCTATTTCCAGCCTTGTGTTGCCCTGAGTCTGAAAACTATAAGAAGATGGGACCTGGGAGCGGGAGAGATCAGTAATCTATCAAGAAAATACTTTGATTATAGGGTTCTGGCAATTCACTATTCATAATCCCTTGGCCTTGAAGGAGAGCCCAGGAAATGAACTGGAGGTTGGGATTTGAGAAGGATCCCACTGAAAGTTTGGGATATTGCCTGGCGTTCCATGGTAAGCAATATGTAACGGGGAACTTAAAGTGCAGCTAAACGTTTGGTAAACTTCTTCTTACATGTCATAGTGACACGTCAGAAGTTTGGATTGGTGGGAGTCTGAGCACTGAGACCCCCACCAATCGCTAGAATGAAGCAGCTGAAGTGCTCCTGTGAGCGCTCAGCCGCTTCGTGTCTGTTCGGCTTTTTCCGGAAATAAAAGTATCGTGTACGGACTCAATAGAAAGTCTATGAGCCCGTACTCCGCTACATCACCTTTCTGGAAACATCCGAACAAACACGAAGCGGCTGAGCGCTCACACAAGTGCTTCAGCTGCTTTGTTCTAGCGATTGGTGGGGTCTCAGTGCTCGGACCCCCACCAATCCAAACTTCTGACATGTCACTATGACATGTCAGAAGTTTGTCAAACATTTAGCTATACTTTAATGTATAGGAAGTCTGATGATAAGAGTTGTCCCCTAGTGGAGTGCTGGAAAGCATGGAGCACTTCTTGCTTTAGTGCCCCTTTAACATAAAGGTGTACAAGGTGATGGGCGCTACTATAGACTGGCCTAAACTTTATTTAAGCTAGTCATAATGGGTAAATGGCACAATCAAACATTGGTAAGTTTGATCTGTGCACCCTTTTCTTAGAAAAACACAGGAGGAGAACCTTTTCTTAGTTAGCATAATGGTTAGGTACTACCCATTGAATGCACAGTGTCTAGTCTCCATAATGCAAAAAATCCTCCCTGTGTCTGAGGTGGTGGGTAACATTCTCAGGGAATTAAGGAAAATAAGTGTTCTTGGGAGGGGATGTGGGAGAGCAAATGCTCCTCCTTATGGAGTGGGTTCTTCTTTAGGGTACCATAGTTCCTTTGATTTTTCCCACCCACAGAAAAAAGGATAATTGGTGTGACAATGGTTTCTACCATTGCTAAAACTGTTTTCATATTAAATATCATTGTATTCTAAAGGAAGTTGCTAATTAAATAAATACCAATAATTAATACTACATCACATCCCCATATAAATACTAGAACTACAAGGTATTTGTATTACCTGACCGTGGCTTTTTTCTGTCATGCCTGATTATTTTTCTGTGTGTACAATTTATTTTCAAAGTAAAACATTCTTAACAATTTTTTTTACTGCAGAAAAATGAACACTAATCTATTGAACATTTACATTAGCACAGAAAAATAAGCTCAAGATAATTTATCATACGGTAATATGGTTGACTGGAAATGCTGAGCTTTTCATGTGACCTTGTATGTCTTCTGTGTGTGTCTTAACTCCCAAAGATGACAAATTAGAAAGACGTCCACACTGGCATGACAATGGTGTAACAAGTCTTAAATGATCTGCATTACCTACAAATTGAGTTCCATTAGTTGTTTCCGCAGCTGCTGGGCACAATCTGTATGAACATTCTGAAAGAAGACTTTCAGCCAGCGAACAGCTGATTTGCTGTGCATGTGCATGTTTACATGGTAAGGAACATACCTGAAATATAGACAGAGAACAGTCAGCTCAAAACAACTCTATGACATGAATAGATCCAGTGATGCTGCAGACCTTACATCAACCCAGTCAGGGCAAAGATACTGTATGCAAGTTTACTGTCTTGACTATACCTTTTTATTCAGTATAAAGAGTTAATACACATAATAAAGTTAAAAGACATTGAAGCACATTTATAAAGCTGCAACAATTTTTTTTAAAACATTTAATTTATTATGCACTGAATAAGTACACTAGGGTAATATGCTCTGACAGAAATGTATACTAGATATATACACCATTCAGCCATAATTTTAAAACAACCTGCCTAATATTGTGTAGGATGCCCTCGTGCCATCAAAACAGCTCTGACCCGTCGAGACATGGACTCCACAAGACCTCTGAAGGTGTCTTGTGGTATCTGGCCCCAAGACATTAGCAGCAGATCCTATAAGTCTTTAAGTTGCGAGGTGAGGCCTCCATGGATCAGTCTTGTATTTCCAGCACATCCCACAAATGCTCGATCAGATTGAGATCTGGGGAATTTTGAGGCCAAGTCAACACCTTGAACTCTTAGTCATGTTCCATAAACCATTCCTGAACAGTTTTTGCTGTGTGGCAGAGAGCAATATACTGATGATAGAGGCCACTTTCATTGGGGGATACCATTGATATAAAAAAATAATAAATAAATATATATATATATATATATATATATATATATATAAAATAGCTCATAACTTGGCCAAAAATGAACTTTAAAAAAAAAAAAACGTTACTGTTATCTACATTGCAGCGCCGATCACATGCAGTAGGAGATAGGGATTTCAGAATCTGGTGACAGAGCCTCTTTAAGTGTTTTCATTTTGTGCAGTGGCCATGTTGTCTGGAGTCTTCATCTTGATTTTTTTGTAGTGTATAGGGAAATCATTGCTCCTTTAAGACAAGTTTGTAAGTTATGTTTGACCTTGGTTCCCATACTAGGCTTGGAAAGAAGGAACGGGGAGGGAGTGAGATAGGAAAGGGGGACACATTCACATATGCATGCGAGTATGTATCCTCCATTGTAACAAACTTAACAAACTTTTATATTCGTGCCAAGAGAGGTAGACCACCTGCAACCCTGATGTATGAAGAATTATAATAGTGCATTTGAAATGTATTGTATGTCTGTAATTGGCTGAATTTGAAATATTGTCACATTGCCTCTGATTGGTAAACCTCAAGCCTACACCCTTTTTGAATGTTGTTATTGTAATTGAGTTTGGCAATAAACCTCAGAGAAGGATGTTGAGTATACAAAGCATGGTCTCTTGTGTCATCTTTTCTTTCAGATATATATATATATATATATATCGATTACCTATAATTTGAAACTGGATAAATCACTGGTGGACGGGTATCAGTGGACATACCCAATACAAATTTCAGTCTAATATATTTTGGCCCATTATTACATCAACAGTTTTGGTGACGAAACCCAGAAGATTGCTCGTCTGATAAGCTGTCACTTGGAGGCCGGGCAAGATTGCATCAGTGAATATTAAAAATCGGCCAGTACATAAGAAGCTTATTCTTACAAAACCTTTTTCACTCATTCATTGCCGAGGCTGGAATTAGCTCTCACCTCCTGAAAGCTTTTTGTGTGATCAATGATTACAGATACGTACGTTATCTTAAAGGACGGGTGTCGCAAAAATTTTTTTTATATATAATATTGCTTTTATTATGTTATTAAAATAAATTTTATTTATTTGTGTGTTTGTGTTTTACTTTTTTCTTTTTTCTAACTTTTACTTCACTATGGGGGCTGCCATTTTGTTTTTCATCTCTGTATGTGTCGATTAACGACACATACAGAGATGGAATACGGCAGCTACAGTGCATAGGAGTCAATGAACGGGAGCCGTTCCATTGATTCTGCTCTCTGGCTCTGTACTGCGCAGACGCAGGTCAGAGTCACACAGCAGAGCAGCTGTTTGCAGGGAGATAGCAGACGCCATCATGAAGACCAGCTGCACTGCAGGTAAGGTCTGTGTCTCTGTCTGTCCCACTCTCTATCTCACAGACCCCCGCTCTTGGGACCCCCGATGCCCCCCCCCCGATGGGCCCCTCCCCCAAACGTGCGCCCCCCCCGACGGACCCCCCTCCCCCGAAGGGCAGGAGACTCTGTATAAAGGACACATGATGTAACTGTCCTGGGAAAGCTGGGTGATAAACAATATGCCCGCTGTTAGTGTGGTACCCAGCTTTTCCAGACCCCTGAACGATAAATCTCTCTTGTGCTGAGACTGAGAGGTTCATTAGTCACATTCCCAAACAGTCTCAGTACAACTAGAGAGATTTACCGTTCAGGGGTCTGGGAAAGCTGGGTGACCACCATTCCCCTTCCTACTAGAGTGTGAGAGATTCATTAGTCACATCCCCAAACACTCCAGTAGGAGGGGTAATGGTGGTCACCCAGCTTTCCCAGAAGCAGATATAACCAGGAAAGGGCTGGATGGACGGGCTGAGGGTGCACAGGGTTTTTGGTGATCCCCCTCTGTCATGTGATCAGACCTAGGTTACCGGTTCATCAGACGGGGTTCATGTGACTATAAATCTGTCCATAACAAGAGACAGTGCACTCAGGACAAGCCCTACCCTCATGCCGTAGTTGTGTGGTTCTGTCTGCAGTGATGGCGGTGGGTGGCTCTGACACCTGCCTCCCCCGTCGGGTCATCTCAGGACAGAAGGGGTGTCCAGATTGGAGACACAGCGCCGCACCTGTCCTCAGGTTGTGTCTGGTATTGCAGTTCACCTCCATTGAAGTTAATAGGACAGAGCTGTAATACCACACACGACCTGAGGACAGGTGCGGCGCCATGTTTTCCTGGACGACCCCTTTAAGACTTTTCTTGTGTGTGTGGCAGAGCGGAGTGCACTTCATAGCCGCTTATCAGCTGTTTTGAAGAATCAGCAGCGAGCACCCCCCCCCACACACACACACACACACAAATCCCCCCCAAACACGCAAAATCAAGTGTAATCAAGCGTTTTTTTTAATGTGTTTTTTTGCACGTAAAATGTGCAAAAACAAACATGTCAAATGCACGGCGTGTGAACCGATCAACTGAAAAGTCATTCACTTCACTTTCATCATTCTAAGGCTGGGTTCACATGACCTATTTTCAGGCGTAAACGAGGCGTTTTACGCCTCGATTTACGCCTGAAAAGACGGCTCCAATACGTCGGCAAACATCTGCCCATTCATTTGAATGGGTTTGCCGACGTACTGTGCCGACGACCTGTAATTTTACGCGTCGCTGTCAAAAGACGGCGCGTAAAATAACAGCCTCGGTAAAGAAGTGCTGGACACTTCTTTGGACGTATTGGAGCCGGTTTTCATTGAATTCAATGAAGAGCAGCTCCAAATTACGGCCGTAATTTACGCCTCGCAAAACGCGAGTACGAGCAATTACGTCTGAAATGACGGAGCTGTTTTCTCCTGAAAACAGCTCCGTCATTTCAGACGTAAATGCAGTTAGCGTGTGCACATACCCTAAGGGTATGTTCACACACAATGTTTTCAGCTGAAAAATCGGAAGCAGAACGCCTACAAGCATCTGCCCATTGGTTTCAATGGGAAATACGGCGTTCTGTTCCGACAGGGCGTTTT
This sequence comes from Rhinoderma darwinii, assembly GCF_050947455.1. Classification (NCBI taxonomy): domain Eukaryota; kingdom Metazoa; phylum Chordata; class Amphibia; order Anura; family Rhinodermatidae; genus Rhinoderma; species Rhinoderma darwinii. Next base: position 107,694,934 of record NC_134689.1, read on the forward strand.
TTACGTGGTAGTTTTCCAAAAACGGCACGCAAAAAGACGCCCGACCAAAATGAAGTGCACATCACTTCTTGGGACGTTTTTGGAGCCGTTTTTCATTGACTTTATAGAAAAACAGCTCCAAAAACGGCCGTTAAAAAAACGCGAGTTGGATTAAAGAGTGGCTGAAAATCAGGAGCTGTTTTCCCTTTGTTTAGTAAGCGTGTGAACATACCCTTAGCCTTTTGGTGTGTCCTATAACTTCTGCCAGCTGCAGAATCACACCCAAAATGGCTGCCAGACACTTCTTAGCAATTTGAAGATACCTTTTCCCGGCTTGTGGGAGGGGGGGGGGTGAGATTCCCTCCCACATTTACATCAGCTGTGAGTCAGGTTGCTTTGCCTTATTCACCTTGCTGTAATTCTCGGAAGTGCTCCCCCTGGTGGCCAACATTGGAAAACATGTCAAATTATTATTGAATTTTTAATACTTTCCACCATATGGAAAAAAATAAAAAATACAGCAAAAAACGTAAAAAATATAATAGAAATAATTAACGAAACTTTAAAAAAAAGGTTTAATTCGCGACACATTCCCTTTAAGTTGTTGTTGCAGATGTGTAAATCTTGAGGTTCATGGTATGGGAGAATGTTTGCCGGCATTGAGCACTGAAACTGTTAAGATTGTGAGAACAGAAGCGTGACCCCTCCTGTGGAATGTGATGAGGTAGCGGATTTAAAAAAAAAAAAAGAGGAACTTTTAAAGTGTCAATGAAAAAAATTGTGCAGAGGTAGTGTGAATCCATGCCATAAATCAGTCTGTGTGTAAGATGAGAAAGCTGAATGCTGCGTAGTGAACCTGCAATGAATTGTGCTGTATAGACTGTATTATTATATGTCTGTGGGAAATTTAATTTATTATTTGGCTGTTGTGTAGAAACTGTTAAGGATCAAAGGAAATTTTATCCTGTTGCCCATTTGTTCTGAGAGAGCTGAGTTTCGGGACGCCCGACTTGGCGAGAGTCGCAGACTACTGACTTTGTGTCCGTCAGTGGCACAAACTGTCTGTCGGTGGCAGAAAGGTAGAGTGGTACTAAAAGTGGCCATCGGTGGCACAGGTGTTCGTCAGTGACACAACGGTCCTTTGTCAGGATTGTAGTAGTCAAATATTTATATGGGAGAGCATGTGACAAGTGTGATAAGTGTGTATGTAACAAAAACAGGGTAGGAGGAATCCTCCAGCTCAACCAACAGAATGTCTTTAAGCCAGACTGCGCTCGGGTCCTTGTGATGGCACACGGTAGCAAATATCGAAATATCAAAGAACCAGAAAAAACTGTGATGACAGCATTGGATCACAGTTTTTTCTTGTTGTTCGAAGTATGTATGTACCATTACACAGTGCAATAGGGAAAACTTTGAATGTTGTATTCAGTAATAATTGATACGTTTCTAGCACACACTGCCAGCTTGTAATATTGTGTTTAAGGCCCCTTAAAAACCACCAGTTGTATGCATTGTCAGACAGACCTAAGGTAGGAATCAGTACAGACTGATTTCTAGCACGCATTTGATAATCCGGCATATAGAGTGTCGAGGCAGTATAACTACCTACACAAATTACAGTGAAGGACATTGGCATTGGTGCACACCCAGGGCCCCTGAAGAAATCATCACCAACATACATAAGCAAACCCCTAGACCCAGATGTGAATAGTGAATTGTCAAACTGTGGAAACAAAATGTTTAAAAAGGCTGGCAGCCAAAAGATGGTTGTCTTTATGTGATAAATAGAATGGTATTAGTTTAAAATGCCAAGTAAGTGATTATAGGTGGTAACAAGTAAGTTTCTGTGAGGGAGATGCTACTAATGTAGATTTTGACAGAGTGAAGAATACGGAGCAGCCAGGTACATTGCTATATTGCATATATTTATTTTTAATAGCTGTACTGTGTAAAATGTTTAGTGTCTAGTGTATGAGGGTTAAATAATTTGAGTTATAAATGTAATCAGTTCCTCTCTTCTGTGTAAAAAAATGTTTCTTATCTCTGCACATGCGCTGTTGTCCGTAAGTATACAGGGAGTAAAATATTAATGCGGCTGAATCTGTCTGCATAAAAGATAAAAGCTACTCTGCATGTTCATGTGTTATGATATATGATTTAATGTTGTAATGTTTTGAAGTTAATTCAAATAAATTAAAATACAGATATTGTGAGACACGGGTCTTGAAAATGTATGTACCCCTATTGTTCCCTACTCCCATATATATAGTTTATTGGTTTGCAGTAATTAATATTAGCAGATATATTATTCTCTGTTTTATTGGATAAAGAATTACAATTGTTATTTTTGTTTTTACCCATGTAGGCAAGTGCTAAAGTACTGCCTAAATTTCATTTTTGAGAATGTATGATGTTTTAAAAGCAAATGGTAACAGGGGTATCTAAAAATATAAAATTTAGTTTTGTCAGGAAAAGGTCACTTTTGTTCTGTGCTATTGTGTATTACAAGGGGCCAAACTAGTACCCCCAGATAGAGTGCCCGACCTTATTATGTTGAGATATGTCATTTTGAATCCTGCTACATTACTTCCGCAGAGTCCAAAAAGGAGGGAGTAGTGATAAGACTGATCAAGTACAGTTTTGTTTTGTATTTTATTTTGAATTAATGAATTTGGTTCTAAGAGGTCTATAAAATGTGTATGAGACCCCAATGAGTAATCTAGATTAAAAGTGTAAGAGAGTAACCCAGATTTTTGAGTTTTTTCTGTGTAGATGGTTCCAGATCCTTCCAGAACAGTAAATATGGCACTGGGAATGCTGTGCTGTAGTCTCCACCCAATATGAGGTATTGTGTAAGAGACCATCCCCCTCCAGCAAATCTGCACAGGAGGCTGAGGTGACGTCTCTCACAGATGATTCTTTACAGATTAAGATGGGAAGGAGGTGGGGCGGAGCTTGCTGCGCTGAGCGATGGTAGTGTGATCCCGGAGCTCTACCTCACACTCGTCGAAACTAGCGGATAACACCGATAATTTGCATCCAAACATGGGGAAAACAGGGAAGGAGAAGACGAAACTCTGGGGACCCCGAGACACCCTAAATCTCTGCCAGAGATGGAGAAATTCTTCAAGAGAAGAGGGGCTTCTCCGGCGAGGAGATCCAAGATGGCGCCGGACCTGGCACACGAGGATCAAAGAGCAGAGGACTCAGACAGCTCGTATGCCCCGTCGGAGTGTGCAGGAGAGGCGGATGCCGATCCTATCTCAAAGGCTTACCTGAGGGAGACCCTGATGCAGGCTCTCACACCAGTGGTGAGTGAACTCAAAGAAATAAAAACCGATCTGCACCACATAGGTCACAGGGACCTGGCGTTGGAGGAGACACAGGCTGCAGTTATGGATCAACAGGTCACCCTGCATACGACCACAAAAGAACATACCAACCACTTAAATGCCTTATACTTACATCTGGAGGACCAGGAGAATCGTAGTAGGAGGAAGAATATCAGGCTACGGGGTCTTCCGGAATCTGTTGCTTTCGATTCCTTGGCAGGTACTGTGATGCAGATTTTCACCTCCTTGATAGGGGCTGACCGGATGGCTTCATTGGTGATAGAGAGGGTTCACAGGGCGTTGAGGCCTAAACCCGCTGCCATGGAGCCCCCTCGAGATGTCATTTGCGGTATCCTCAGCTATGTACATACGGCAGCCATTTTAAAGGCCGCGAGGGACGCTCCGGAGATAAATTTTGAAGGAACTAAACAAGCGGTGTACCAGGATCTTGCAGCTAGCACGCTGGCGAAGCGTCGCATATTGAAGCCTGTTACGGACGCTCTGAGGGCTAATAAGCTACTGATTAGATGGCTTTTTCCGTTTGGCCTGGTGACAATGAGAGAGGGGAGACAGATAACTATTTGTACGCCTGATGATTTGGAGCGAGCGTGGAAGCCGCTGGAATTGGATCCGATTGCTGTCCCCTCTTGGATGCCTGTGGCAATGGATCTTTCAATGCCCCGAATACGCCGCCCATGGCAACCTGTGGGGTATTCCAAGTCGCCCCAGAAGAAGACCCGTCTACTCGCTGTGGATAATCCCTGATGGTTCGATGGACCTGTAGCATGGCTATTGTTCATAGCAAGTTTGGAGCGACAGTCAGTATCTAGTTTTGTCTTTTGAATTGGGCTGCTGTCACACGAAGGACTGTCTGTTGGATCAGAAGGTCATGATTGTTTGTATGTGAGGTTGGCACACGGGAAATGCCTAGTTTTTCTTCTTGCTTTCTCCTTGTTTTCTTTTCCCCTCTGTCTTCTTTCTCTCGTCTTTTCTTCATTGTCCTTGTCTCATTTTCCTTGCCCTCTTTATTACCCCCCCCCCTATCTTCCCTTCCCTTCCCCCCCCCCCCCCTTCTCCTTCCCTCCTCTCCCCCCCTCTCTATTTCCCTCCCCCCCTCTCTCTTTCCCTCTCCCCCCCCCTCTCTTCCCCTCCTTTGGAGGGTATCTCCTTTTCCCTTATTGGGTGGCTGAAGCTGGGTGTCTCTCGGATGACGATCTACTGCTTAGTGTCTATTGCGCTGTTATCTGGTCGAATATATAAATGGGTAGGTTAAAATTTTGCTCCTTTAATGTGAAGGGTTTGGGATCCCCTCAGAAGAGATCTAGGGTCTTTGGCTCTTTACGAATACAGGCCCCTGAAATTTTATTCTTACAAGAGACACACTTCCGGCCGGCACACATTCCTACGCTACCTGTACATACGTATTCACAATGGTTTCACAGTACCTATTCCTCTAAGTCAAGGGGAGTGTCTATTGCTATTCATAAGAACGTACCTTTCCAGGTGGAGACATCTAGAATGGACGACAGAGGGAGATATCTTTTCTTAAAGGGCCATATTTTTGGAATGAAGTTTACGTTCGCCAATCTGTATGCTCCCAATGTAGGTCAATATAGATGGTTGCGATCTACCCTATTGTCCCTTTTACAGAGGGTCAGCTTATTTTGGGTGGAGACTTCAATGTATCCCTTGATCTGCCGATGGATTCTTCCTCATTAGTGCAGGCGGTGACACCTCTAATACTCCGCAAACTCAAACTGCTCATGTCTAGATTAGGCATGGTTGATGCTTGGCGGGTGGGGAATCCCTCGGTCAAGGATTTTACATTCTATTCTGCTCCCCATGGTACATATCATAGAATAGACTATTTTTTCCTTCCCTTATCTCTGTTACCGAGCCTGCAGCACGCTGATATTGGGAGCCTCACAGTCTCGGATCACGCGCCGGTTAGTATTATTCTGGAGTTGGGATGTGTCCCTCAAAGGGAGTGGCTCTGGAGACTCAATAACAAGATCTTAGCACAGGACGACAATAGTGTGTCTCTGGCCTCTAAGTTGGAGGAATTTTTCCAATTTAATGACTCTTCACAGGTCTCCAGACCCATTTTATGGGAAACACATAAAGCATATATGAGAGGGGAGCTTATTGCGTTGGCCTCTCACCTTAAGAAACAAAGGGCTAAACATATTCTTCGCTTAGTGTCGCGGATATCTGATACGGAGAGACTGCATAAACAAGGAGGTCTCCTTGTAGATTATAAAGGGTTGTGTTCATTACGCCAGGAACTTAGAGACCTACTAAATTATAATGCCGCTAAGGCATATAGAATGGCCTGTGGTCAGACATATATGCATGGGGATAGGGGATCTAAGTTGATGACTAGGTTAATCAAACAAAGGCAAGCTAAAGTGTTTATAGAAGCTGTCAAAACGGAGCGAGGGGAAAGAGTAACCTCAACGCCACATATTGCTAAGGCCTTTCAGACATTTTATTCCAAATGATATAATCTAACTGCTTCCACCGAGGGGGCCCTTCATCCTATCTTAGATAAACAGGAACGCATTACCGCCTTCTTGTCGGACATAGTGGCTCCTCACCTCACTCAAACTCAGTGTGAGACGTTGTTGGCGCCTGTTACGGAGGAGGAGGTGGGGAAGACTTTAGATTCTATCCCTTCGGGGAAGAGCCCGGGCCCGGATGGGTTGCCTATCTCCTTTTACAAGAAATTTCGGAGTCAATTAATACCAAAATTTACGGAAGTCTGTAATTCCTTGCTGGGTGGATCTTCTCTCCCTACACAATCTTTAGAAGCTTTTGTTACTATTCTCCCCAAGGAGCGGAAGGATCCTGAGCAGTGCGGAAGCTATAGACCCATCTCGCTATTAAATTGTGACGTTAAATGGTGGGCAAAAATTTTATCGACACGCATGCAACCGCTTTTACCCTTAATTATAGGAGAAGAGCAGGTGGGGTTCGTGAAGGGGAGAGAGGGCAAACATAATGTGAGCAGAGTCTTGCATGCTATTTTACAGGTTCGTAAATCTGGGGGCTCTATGGTATTGCTGGGTACTGACGCCGAAAAGGCTTTCGACAGGGTCTGCTGGGAGTACATGAGGAGGGCGCTATTGAAATTTAATTTTCCAATCACATTTATAGATGCTATATTCTCATTATATAAAGGGCCTTCTGCTAGGATTCAGGTTAACGGATCCCTGTCTACCCCCTTTTCCATCTCGAATGGAACTAGGCAGGGATGTCCCTTGTCTCCATCTCTGTTTGTTATAATGATGGAGCCCCTGCTATTAAAATTTCGTCAGAATGAGGGAATCCAGGGTCTCAAGCTCGGGGGACGCGTACATAAGACAGCGGCTTTTGCAGATGACCTGCTGCTCTTGGTTACGAACCCACTTATGGCACTCCCGCGGGTTTTAGATGTCTTCACTCAATTTGGAGATAGCTCTAATTTTAAAATAAATTATGGGAAATCTGAGGCCATGGGTATATCACTGCCACATAACCAGTTAGAACACTTAAAATCCATTTCGACGTTTAAATGGCAAGACTCGGCCATCCAATATTTAGGCATTAAAATTCCTGCAGATCCCAAACATATCTTTTCCCTGAATTTCGCGCCTCTTGTCCCGAAAATGCAAAATTTTTTATCTAAAATTGATATTCCCTTCCTCTCTTGGATGGGAAGGAAAAATTTATTGGCCACTTATGTGCTCCCACAGATCTTGTATCCATTGCAGAATATTCCCATAGACCTTCCGGCTAGCTATTTTAATAGATTCAAGAGACTATTTACTAATTTTCTCTGGAGAGGCAAACGTCCCAGATTGGCTCATAGGTTACTTATCTTAAAAAAGAAACAGGGGGGATTGTCATTACCGGATATAGGGTTGTATTATACAGCGATTCAACTACTCCGCTGGTCACAACTTGCTAATGATTCTCTCACCCATGGTTATCTGGATCTGGAGAGACGGGTCCTCTCGGAGGAGTACTTGCATCTACTCTGGATTAAAGCACCGTTACCTCCAAAAACTATTTTAGTTAGTGACATGACGAGGGGTATGCTCAAAGTTTGTCAAAGGTCTACAGTATTGAATATGGCAAAGGGGTACCTCTCTCCAATAGCTCCATTGGGGACTCTACCTTATTTCAGGGAAAAGGATACATCCTTAGGGTTGATATTATGGCCTTTACTGGGCTCACTGCGGGTCAGGGAGGTTACTACGGGGAGGGTTGCTCCGGATTTACAAGTGCTAATAGGCAGGTTAAGGGACTCCGGAGGGGCTCCATGTGCTTCAACCGGGACATTCATTCATCAGGGGGGCTTTGAATTGGCGTGCTGCAGGTTCTTGACTGGGGCCCCTGCTCCATACCCAGATCCTACCTGGATGGAGAATTACAATCTTATGTCTCAGGCTCCGACCAGAGCCTTGTCAAACATTTACACCAACCTTTTGTTAGACTCAACCCCAACCAAACCCTGTTTCTTATTGGCATGGGAGAAGGAGTTAGATATTGTTCTTACACAAAGGGAAGTGTCCTTTATTCTGACTAGATCCCATGGGTTCTCGTGTTGTGTGAGGCACCAGGAGAATTCCTACAAATTGCTGACTCGCTGGTATAGAACTCCTGCTTATCTATATCAGATTAGGCTTATTTCATCAAATGTTTGCTGGAGATGTGGCATGTCTCCTGGGTCCTTGTCACACATATGGTGGTTTTGCCCCAAAATTAAACCCTTCTGGGCTCAAGTGGAGAGAGCTATTAATGATGTAGTGGGGGCTCTTTGGTATTGACGCCTACGCTGATACTTCTATGGCTTCCATCCGGAGACTTCACCCCTGTACGCAGAGACTTAGCTACTCTAATGGTCTCAGCTGCTAAACTGCTGATACCGCAGAAATGGAGAAACGAGGACCCTCCATCCATAGATATGTGGTGGTCCAAAGTTCATCAACTACATTCGATGGAAGAGCTTGTGGGCTGGCATTCTTTCTCAAGGGCACTGTTTTTGAAGGTATGGAAGCCATGGAGAGATTATCATAAGATAGATGGAACAGGAGGGTGATGGGATAGGGGAGAAGGAATGCATGCGGTGTGTAATAATGAAGGGAGGGGGGGGATTTGGAGTAAGCGTTCTTTAGAATTCTACATATGGAGGTGTGGCCTACTGATCTCTTTACCGGGCGTCAGTGAACTAGATGGGTGTCTGACCATGCAGAAACTGCTATTTGGTCGGGAAGGTCATCCGGGAGACAGCCAGCCCTAGGGATTTGAGGGTATTAGCAAGCTCTCGGATTCGCTGGATCTAGTAATGTAATGTATGCTGAAGTCCTAATGAGCTGGAGATACAGATTATTACCTTTATGATGAGCAATTTTTGTTTTAATTGTATTTTATTTTATTGTTAGTTATGGTATTTTATTTTATTCTTATTTTATTTTCTGGTATTTCTTTTCTTTATGTATGTCTTGATATGATTCACTATCGGTGGTATAGGCCGATAGGACGGGTTTCTCAGGAGGGAACGGCTTTTATGCGAACCTTATCTTAAGGATCTTAGATATGCGGGAATTGCCTATTTGCAATTTGGCTTATGAAAGTCATTGTTCCTATTGCACTGCCTTTATATTGTTAAATGTTAAATGTCATATGTTGTTTTTTGTCTATTGCAAAATGTTGTCTATATAAAATTCAAAATAAAGAATTTATAAAAAAAAAAAAAGATGGGAAGGAGGTGAAAATGACCTGAACATTATTAATTGTATGCCAATTTTTGTTTGTTTTTGTATTAATCAGGTATTTACAGGACCTGATAGGGGTGTAATTTACAAGTGTTCTGGATTATCAGATGAATGTGGAAAAATAAAACTCCACCCTTTTGAAATAGTCTATATGCAACATGGGTTTCCAATGTAAATTTGTAACGTAGAGATATTTCATCATATACAGTATGTACACGACAGGGTACGATGCACGAGGTAAATCATTCAGAAACCACTCTCACCTTCTTGTTCTGCTCAAGAAGCGGAGCTGGAGGTGCTCGCTGAGGCTTGTAACCTGGCAAAACGTAAGACGGCCAACTTTTACACTGACTCTAGGCACGCTTTTGACATCGCCCACAATTATGGGTCCATTGGTAGTAGGACTTTTGTTGGATCATCGGGTAAGCCAATTGAGAGCAAGAGATGACAGACCTGATAAGAAGAGTATGTGCAGCCAGGTAAAAAGTGTACAAAAGTCGATGGTCCAGCGCAGTCAAGTTTAAAACAGAACGTAGTTCCAATTTTATTTGGATAGTTAAAACAAGATCATTCCCGATTGCAAGGGTGAAAATGTAGGTAAGGTGCCTACGCGTTTCAGATGTATACCACATCCTTCCTCATGGCTTTAACTAGCCAAATAAAATTGGAACTACGTTCTGTTTTAAACTTAACCACGCTGGACCATCGACTTTTGTCCACTTTTTTCCTGTCTACAATACCGTGAGCCGTCACGGAGATCCAGGCGCAGAGCGCAGTGAAAATCTGCATCAAGGTGAGCTGGAGGATCCCTCCCACAGTTTGTTTATGTGCAGCCAGGTGTCAGCAAATTGGCTTGTCCCTGGATTCAATAACGCCAGCACTAGGTTTGTAGCAGCATGCATGATATGCGCATGGCATGATATAGGTAAAACAGCAAAGGTACCTATGAAAAGTGCACCCTAGCCAGATTACCTGTTCTAGCGACTGCAGAACATACAACTACCCGAGGTAGGTGTGTATGAAAATGTGCTCGTATGTGTAGACCTGTTCTCAGGGTGGCCTGAGCCCTGGCCAGTATTTTCACCACTGCAGAAGTTGTGTGTAGTGACAGGGCAATAGTTTTTTATCCCAAGTATTGAACTGGTATTTGTACAATGATTAAGATATCAGCAGTTCTGCAGATGTTATCCAAAAGTTAGGTTGTTTGATAATGGTATTCAAGAAGTGTTGTGGGAATATTAAATACTGAGGTTATGTTTTATGTGAAGTTCTAGACAAGCTTGCCTTAGCATTGGACTATTGGAGGCATGTGTCAGATAAAAGGTACAGCAGCAGGAAATTTCCATTTGAAAATTTTTTTTTGTTGTGAAAGGAGAATTTTAGTTACTGCCCAATGTGAATGTTTAATATAAATATGTTATTGTTAATGTTTTTCTTCAACGGAATTATCTGATTAAGATCAATTAATGATTATGTGATGACAAGATTGTTCTCCACAGGAAGTGTCCAACTGGGAGCGGAAGGCGAGAAAAACAGATTCTAACAGAATGTGGACAGATAAAGGAAGGTAAACCGGTAGCACCCAAGGCACTCTTGATGGCACTTGCATTGATGGTGTGTGGCCTCACATATGCCTCTAAGACTGTAAGGATCGATTTGGTAAGATCTAATTGGTATGTCCCAAGTTTTACAGCTGTTGCTGCTAAATTGTGTTAGAGCTGTTTGATTTGCCTACAGAACAGTCCTGGCAGACCGGTGCCAACCTTAGCATACCCTCCTCCCACAAAGAGAAGAGACCTTGAGAGGCCTTCCCAGGTAATACAAATCAGAGTAGGAAAAAATTGGTTTGAGACACTTGTCAGATAAAACATATGGTATCTGTGTATATTTTTGTGAGTAGGAGTTGTTACAGGTAATCAGCTCAGATCAAGGTACAAATCCTGTTGAAAATTGTAACATCAACAGCGAAATAAAATGTATCCAGTAACTCCACATTTTCTAGGTGCCCTGTCCATTGGGACAGAGAAGTTTTTCTTATATAAAGGTGTTTGTTGTTTGATTTAGTTTAACCCCTTAGTGTCTAAGCCTGTTTTGGCCTTGTGGACACAGCCGATTTTTGCAAATCTGACATGTGTTACTTTATGTAGTAATAACTCTGGAATGCTTTTACCTATCCAAGCGATTCCAAGATTGTTTTCCCGTGACATGTTGTACTTTATGATACTGAAAAAATTTGGTCATTAAATTCAATATTTATTTGTAAAAAACACCAAAATTTAGAGAAAATTTGCAATAAATCTGGATTTTTCTAAATTGTAATGTATCTGCTTGTAAAACAGATCGTAATACCCCACAAAATATTTACTAGTTAACATTTCCCATATGTCTACTTTATGTTTGCATTGTTTTTTGAATGTCCTTTTATTTTTCTAGGACGTTACAAGGCTTAGAACTTTAGCTGCAATTTCTCGCATTTTCAAGAAAATTTCAAGGGCTATTTTTTCAGGGACCAGTTCATTTCTGAAGTGGCTTTGAGGCCCTTATATATGAGAAAGTCCCCATAAATCTCCCAATTTTAAAAACTGCACCTGTCAAAGTATTCAAAACAGCATTCAGAAATTATTTGAACCCTTTAGGCATTTCACAGGAAATAAAGCAAAGAAGAGGTGAAATTTACAAATTTCAAATTTTTTTTACGAAATTCATTTGTAATACAGTTTTTTCTGTAACACAGAAGGTTTTACGAGAGAAACGCAACTCAATACTTATTGCCCAGATTCTGCATTTTTTAGAAATATCCCACATGTGGCGCTAGTGCGGTAATGGACTGAAACACCGGCCTCAGAAGCAAAGGAGCACCTGGTGGATTTTGGGGCCTCCATTTTATTAGAATATATTTTAGGCACCATGTCAGGTTTGAAGAGGTCTTGTGGTGCCAAAACCGTGGAACCCCCCCCCCCCAAAAGTGACCCCATTTTGGAAACTAAACCCCTCAAGGAATTTTTCAAAATGTATAGTTAGCATTTTTAGCCCACAAGTTTTTTTGCTACATTTATTGGAACTGGTCTGTGAAAATGAAAATCTACTTTTTTTCTGAAAAAACATACGATGTTTTAGTTTTTATAAGGTATAAAGGAGAAAAAGCACCCCAACATTTGTAAAGCAATGTCACCCGATTACGGCAATGCCCCATATGTGGTAATAAACTGCTGTTTGGACCCACGGCAGGGCTCAGAAGGGAACGAGGGCCATTTGGATTTTGGAGCGCAGATTTTGCTGGAATGGTTTTCGGTGCCATGTCGTCTTTGCAAAGCCCTGGAGGGACCATAACAGTGGAAACTCCCCAAAAGTGACCCCATTTTGGAAACTACACCCCTCAAGGAATTTTTCTAGGGGTATAGTTAGCATTTTGACCCTAAACGGTTTTTGCTGAATTTATGGGAATTATGCCGTGAAATTGAAAATCTAAATTTTTTCTAATTAAATTTAGTTTTATCTCAGATGTTTTCATTTTTCAATAGATAAAGGAGAAAAAGCAATATTTGTAAAGCAAACTCTTCTGAGCACAGCAATACCCCATATGTGGTAATAAACGGCTGGTTGGACACACGGCGGGGGTTAGAATGGACAGAGCGCCATTTGACTTTTGGAGGTCAAGTTTTTCTGGAATGGTTCGCGGCCCCATGTCACATTTGCAAAGCCACTGAGGGGCCAAAATAGTGCAAGCCCGACAAAAGTGACCCCATTTGGGAAACTATACCCCTCGTGGAATTTATCTAGTGGTATAGTGAGCATTTTGACCCCACAGTTTTTGTGCTGAATTATTGGAATTAGGCAGTGAAAATGAAAATCTACATTCTTTCCACTAAAATGTTGAATTTTTTTCATTTTCACAAGAAATAAAGGAGAAAAAGCGCCCCAACAATTGTAAAGCAAATTCTCCCGAGTACGGCAATACCCCATGTGTGGCCCTAAACTACTGTTTGGGCACATGGCAGAGCTCAAAATGGAAGGAGCGCCATTTGGCTTTTAGAGCGCAGATTTTGCTAAACTGGTGTATGGGCGCCATGTCGCATTTGCAGAGCTCCCTTAGGTACCAGAGTAGAGTGTAAAACCATGAGAAGTGCTTAGGAGTGAAAGGCGCATGTGAGGCCTATTTTGGTGATTTTCGCAGCATTAGCCCACAATGGCAGGACTCTAGGGTAAAATAGTAAAACAAACCCCCAAGTACTGACCCCCATTTTGGAAACGGCACCCCTGAAGGCAATTTATTAAGGGGTCTAGTGAGCACAGGTTTTTTTTTTTCTCTTAGAAATGAATGCTCAGTGGATGGTGCAAAGTGAAAATTGCAAATTTCCACAGGTATATGCCATTTTAGTGCACAATATTTTGTGCCCAGTTCGTGCCATTAAGGACAAATACCTCAAACTGTTAAGCAGGTTCTCCCGGGTATGGCGATGCCATATATGTGGACGTAAACTGCTGCTTGGGCACGCTGCATAGCTCAGAAGGGAGGGAGCGCCATTTGGCTTTTGGAGCGCATATTTTGCTTGGTAGTTTTGTTTGGGGTATTGCTGGTATTTCAGTTTATAATGTGGGGGGGTATATGTAATCTGTGCGGAGTACATTAGGGCATAATTCGAGGGTATAATAATTGGGTAAATAAATAATATTTCATAGATATGTGGCCAGTGTCGCACTGATAAATGGTGCCCAATCTTATCTTGTTGCCATATTCTGAGAGCCAGAACTTCTTTATTTTTTTCTCCACATGAGCTGTGTGAGGGCTTATTTGTTGCGGGACAATCTCTAGATTTCATTGGTACCATTTTGGGGTACATGCGATTTTTTGATCACTTATTTTTTTACGGCGTTCGCCATGCGCTATGAATGACAATTTTACTTTATTCTGCGGGTCGGTACGATTACGGCGATACCAGATGTATATAGTTTCTCTTATGCTTTGCAGTGTCTGCACGATAAAATCACTTTTGTTTCAAATAATTGATTTTTTTGTGTCCCCATATTCTGAGAGACATAACTTTTTTATTTTTCCGTCAAAAAAGCTGTGGGAGGGCTTGTTTTTTGCGGGACGGGCTGCAGTTTTTGATGGTATAATTTTGGGGTACATGAAACTTTTAGATCCCTTTTTTTATTCTGTTTTGCGAGGGGTAGTGACTAACAAACAGCAATTCTGGAATCGTTTTTTATTAATTTTTTTTGCGGTGTTCACCGTACGGGTAAAATAGCATGATATTTTTATAGTTTGGGTCGTTACGGACGCGGGGATACCACATATGTGTACTTTTTTTATGTTTTTTGGTTTTTCCTATAATAAAAGGCTTATTATAGGAAAAAAGGCTGTTATAGTGCTGGTAATAGCTGGCACACACTTATACTGCTGGTAATAGCTGGCACACACTTATACTGCTGGTAATAGCCGGCAAACACTTATACTGATGGTAATAGCTGGCACCCACTTATACTGCTGGTAATAGCTGGCACACAGTTATACTGCTGGTAATAGCTGGCACACACTTATACTGCTGGTAATAGCCGACACACACTTATACGGCTGGTAATAGCTGGCACACACTTATACTACTGGTAATAGCTGGCACACACTTATACTGCTGGCAATAGCTGGCACACACTTATACTGCTGGTAATAGCTGGCACACACTTATACTGCTGGTAATAGCTGGCACACACTTATACTGCTGGTAATAGCCGGCAAACACTTATACTGATGGTAATAGCTGGCACACACTTATACTGATGGTAATAGCTGGCACACACTTATACTGATGGTAATAGCTGGCACACACTTATACTGTTACTAATGGCTGCAGTAATGCAATGAACACAGTCCAAACGTTGGGGCACTGTTTCCGCGGACGTTGGCGCGCTTTTCAGGAACCGTTGGTGCACTTAAATACTGAAATTCCTCTCAAGAACAGTTCTCTCACTAAGTCCTCAATATCAGCACAATTAGTTCCAGCAATGTGTACTCACTACTTCTTGCAACAAAGATGATATTCCCCCGGGATCCGGCTCGGGGCCACAGCGTTCAGACGCGTGAACGACAATGGGGTGGCAGGCATTAGGTGATAAATTCATGCTAAATCTCCTCACATAGGTATCGGACATCCAAATGCAGCCAAATCGACTGACATCACCTATTTATTAATTTATTCATTATTTATTGCATCTAGGCAGTAGGACCTGAGATAAAACAGATTTAACACTTTGCTGGATACAACCACATGTTAACTCTTGCTATTCTTCACAGGATTAACCCTAGGTACTCACATCATTCACAGGGTATATCTTAATCAAACAGGTAATGTTTCTTCAGACACATGGAGTTATTAGGACTACCGAGAACTTATTATATTTTCAGATTTAACCCCTTTAGGACGCAGCCTGTTTTGGCCATGTGGCACAGGCGATTTTTTAAAATCTGACGTGTCACTTTATGTGGTAATAACTCTGGAATGCTTTTACCTATCCAAGCGATTCTCAGATTGTTTTCTTGTGACATATTGTACTTTATGTTAGTATAAAAATGGAATCGATAAATTCATATTTATTAGTGAAAAACACCAAAATTTTGAGAAAATTTGCAAAAATGTGCATTTTTCTAAATGTAAATGAATCTGCTTGTAAGACAGATAGTAATGACACACAAAATAGTCACTAGTTAACATTTCCCATATGTCTACTTTATGTTTGCATCATTTTTGAACGTCCTTTTATTTTTCTAGGACGTTACAAGGTTTAGAACTTTAGCAGCAATTTCTCACATTTTCAAGAAAATTTCCAAAGTCTATTTTTACAGGGACCAGTTTAGTTCTGAAGTGTCTTTGAGGGCCTTAAATATTAGAATCCCCCAATAAATCACCCCATTTTAAAACTGCACCCCTCAAAGTATTCAAAACAGCATTCAGAAAGTTTCTTAACCCTTTAGGCGTTTCACAGGAAAAAGAGCAAAATAGAGGGGAAATTTTCAAATTTCAAATTTTTTTTGCCAAAATTAATTTGGATTAATTTTTTTCTGTAACACAGAAGGTTTTACCAGAGAAACGCAATCAATATTTATTGCCCAGGTCCTGCAGTTTTTAGAAATATCCCACATGTGGCCCTAATGTCCTAAAGCACCGAAATACCGGCCTCAGAAGCAAAAGAGCACCTACAGGATTTTGGGTCCTGCTTTTTTTTTTAGATTATATTTTTGGCACCATGTCAAGTTTGGAGAGGTCTTGTGGTGCCAAAACAGTGGAAACCCCCCAAAAGTGACCCGATTTTGGAAACGACACACCTCAAGGAATTTATCTAGCGGTATAGTTAGCATTTTGACCCTACAGGTATTTTGCTATATTTATTGTAGTCTGTGAAAATGAAAATCTACTTTTTTTCTGAAAAAACATAGAAATTTGTAATATTTACAAGGAATAAAGCATCTTCTCCCGATTACGGAAATACCCCATATGTGGTAATAAACTGCTGTTTGGACCCACAGCAGGGCTCAGAATGAGCACCATTTGGATTTTGGAGTGCAGATTTTGCTGGAATGGTTTTCAGTGACACATCGCTTTTGCAATGCACTGGAGGTACCAAAACAGTGGAGAGCCCCCAAAAGTGACCCCATTTTGGAAACTACACCCCTCAAGGAGTTTTTCTAGGGGTGTAGTGAGCATTTTGACCCCACAGGTTTCTTGCAGAATTTAGTGGAATTAGGCCGTGAAAATGAATATCAACATTTTTGTCCACTAAAATGTTGGATTTTTTCATTTTCACAAGGGATTAAAGAGAAAAAGCCACCCAAGTTTTGTAACGCAATCTCTCAATGTTTTTTTTATTAGAAATTAATTAACATTTGCAGGACTGAACCTTTTTTGCTTTTCCATTTTAGTTTTTCACTCCCCACCTTCCAAACACCATAAAGTTTTTATTTTTCCATCAATAGAGTGGTGTGAGGACTTATTTGTTGCTGGAGAAGTTGTAGTTTCTATTGACACCATTTAAAGTACCATATAATGGGGGGCGGAGCTAGCGCACTGAACAAGATGGACATGTGAAAGGAGAGCTCTCCCGGGGATTACAAATATCCATCATCATCTGCCGAACTAGCGAGCTAAAACTCACCCCGATCCTGCCGGACACCATAGCAGAGACATCAGGAGTTGCTGAAGGTGGAAATTCTTTAGCTGGCGACGACGGCTGTGTAACACGGGACCGGCCCAAATATTGCAGCCGGAGGACGCCGACACGTGGAGATCTCTCCTGCTAGCACCACTCTCCTCCAGATATCTCCCCTCCTATAACTACACCAGCTGGTGGTACCGAAGCATACCAGGACATTGAAACGGCACACAACCTCCCAGTCCTTGCTGCGACGGCCTGCAGGAGAAAACAGCCTGCGGCCTTGATTTCCCACACGGGCGATCAAGGCGGGAACAAGACGACTGCACTGTCACCATCACTTGCTGGACGTTGAAGGAAAAGGACTCTCTGCTGAGCCGTGAGTACACAGATTTAGCGGGGCTTGTTACACTGTAAAGCAGTGATCCTGAAACTGAGGCCTGTCAGGGCTCTGCGACCGGGCCCTTAATTAGTCTCACAGACACAGGCAGCACACGGTGCAAATGAGGAAACGGAGCAGGCTCCACAGCAGCAGCGTCCTCTGCTAGTGGGACAGCATACACACCTGTGTAACTGGGCTTAGCTCAAATTTTTCTTGAGGGCTCAAACGACCTCTAATACGCTCACCGTTACATTAAACCTACTGGGGTCTTAGGCCCAATTTTTTACCCTATTGGAACTGTTTACATGATGGTACCAATCTGAACAGGGGAACTAGGAGGGGAGATATTTAACGAAAACCACACAACGTTTACTTCTAATATTAACTAAACGAGAGATCAAGCATGGTCAGAGGCCATAAAACAGATAGCTGGGACACCCCCAAACAGAAGAAAAAAGGTCAGACAGATATGGATAAATTCCTAAACAAAAAATCTCCTACATTGAAAAAAGATGGCCATAAAAATGGGCAGGCTCCTCCCCAACAAACAGATCAGATAGATTCATCTGACGACAGCTCAGAAGAAGAGGCTCCTAGTGGTGCTGGCTCGATTAATATATCAAAGGCGGCAATGCAAAAGATAATTGAAAACGCTTTGAAACCGGTTTTAAAAGAGCTTGTAGACTTCAAGCAAAAAGTGCGACATATGCATAAAAGAGTCGAGGCACTGGAAGAAACCCAAACCAAATTGCTGACTCACAGCGCAGCAACAAAATACCGCAATGGAGAACTGCCAAATTAATTTTAATAGTATTCTCTCCTATGTAGAAGACCAGGATAATAGGGGACGCAGAAATAACCTGCGGTTAAAAGGTATCCCAGAGACGATCTCACAGACTGAAATCCCATTGACAGTAGCCAAAATGTTGCAAGCATTGATGCCAGATGACCAAGGAGACAATCTAGTGGTGGAAAGAGCACACAGGGCGCTGAGACCGAAACCAAAAGAAGGGGACCCCCCAAGAGATGTGATATGCCGACTTTTAAACTCAACACATAGAGATATCATTCTCCGGACAGCCAGAGAGGCTCACACGTTATCGTACAATGGCTATACCTACACAATATTCCAAGATATCTCTCCAGTTACCATGAATAAAAGAAGACAACTCAAACCGCTGACAGAAGCTCTAAGAGCCAAAGGTATTCAGTACCGCTGGTTGTTCCCCTTTGGGAAGGCTTTCGCAGTTAATGGTTCTATGAAAACCATACGATGTCCGGATGACTTAACACTTCTATATGATGATCTTGGAATGGACTCTCGACGACCGTTGTCCTGGCTACAAATTGTTGATGTTGCATCGCTTCCGAGACCCCCGAACCCTCCCATGATTGCACCGTGGATATCGGCCAGGGGACACAACAGTAGGAAGAGACTTTCCACCCACACGGAAGCTGACCCAGAAGTGACCCCTGGAAGGGGTGTTTGTATCCTTACTTAAAAGACTTGTTTCTAAATTGTTTCCAAAATCTTTTTCAGAAATGTATATTTTTGATGCAAGAAGTTAAACCAAATGTGGTCAATACTTGCACATTTGAATGTTCTGTACACTCAGTTTACTATATGATCTCTTCTCCTGGTTTACCATATACTGTGATATAATAGTATAAGTAACCCATTATACTTGTATAAGTCCGTTGTCCTAATTGACACTTCACGTATTCTTACTAGCACTGTTCCCAGTATTAGTTGATTTAAACCACATATGTCTGATATACACGTAACGACATGGAATGTAAAAGGGATGAATTCACCAACAAAGCAGTCTAGACTTCTCCAGGTCTTGAGATCCCAAAACACAGATGTTGCCATACTACAAGAAACGCATTGGGTAAAGGGGAAGATGCCCCAGCTATCCACAACATACTTCAACAAGTGGTTCCACTCGCCACATCCTGATTTAAAAAAATGTGGTGTGTCCATAGCCATAAAGAAGTCTGTACCCTTTACATATATTTCCCAGCTTTCCGACCCAGAAGGGAGATTCCTTTTTGTTAAAGGCTTAATTGCGAACACACCAGTCACGATCGCAAACATATATGCACCAAACACTCAACAAGTAAAATGTCTGGTAGCCACTTTGCAACAATTGAAGCTATTCCAATCCGGGATATGCATTCTAGGAGGGGATCTAAATGTTACTCTAGAACCGTTATTAGATTCGTCCAAAGGTAACTCACAACAATCGTACAGGAGTCTTAAATTACTGCAAAAAACACTAGCAGACCTGCAGTTAAGGGACATATGGCGATAATTTCACCCAACGGTTAAAGATTACACGCACTTTTCAGCGCCTCACCAATCCTATGAGCGTCTTGACTATTTGTTCGTTCAGGCCCCACAGCTCGGCATGGTGTCCAAAATAGCTATACGACAAATTGTTGTTTCAGATCATGCTCCGGTGGTTATGGGTTTTAAGGTGGCGTCTTTACCCAAATCATCACACACCTGGAGATCAAATGAAACATTACTGAGATCCCCGGTAAATACGAAGAGGATACTAGGTAACCTCCAGCATTACTTTGATGAAAATGTAACTAAAGAGGTATCCATGGGCAACACTTGGGAGGCACACAAAACAGTAATTAGAGGAGAGTTCATTTCTATAGGCTCTCATGCTAAAAAGACCCACATGAAAGAAGTAGATGAGACTATGAGGATATTAACATTGGAGGGACAACATAAATTGACCTTGGCTATACAGACCCAAAAAGAACTGGTTACACAGCGGGAGAACCTTAAACAGATACTAAACCTTAGAGCCTCTAAAGCTTACCTAAATTCCAAACATGCCATGTACCTTCATGGAAATAGAGGATCGAAGCTCATGGCCCTCATGGCTAAGAAGCGGCAAGATCAAGCTTACATTAAAACAATTAAGACAGAAAGGGGAAACACATCCACAGAAACAGGAGTCATTGCTCGACAATTTAAATCCTATTACGAGACTTTATATGGCATAAGGGCACAGGAGTCCGGGGACCAGTTTACAAAAAGAAGTGAAGCAATAGATACTTTCTTACAGAATTTACACCTTCCTTCGCTTGACGGCAATCAGAGGGAAGTGTTGTCTCAGCCCTTCTCCCTGCCCGAAGTAGAAGCAGCCTTACAAGGTATGCCTCTAAGAGTCCAGGGCCAGATGGCCTCCCAGCGGTCTACTACAAAGCCTTTCGAGATTTATTATTACCACATATGGTATAGACATTTAATTCATTGTCTGAGAGCAATGGGTTTACCCGACAGACCTTAGAGGCGCACATCTCTATCATTCCTAAAGCTGAGAAAGATCCGACTCTCTGTAGCAGTTATAGGCCTATATCATTACGAAATGTAGACATAAAGATTTATGCTAAGGTACTCGCAAATAGACTTAAACTGTTGCTGCCGAACTTAATTAATTCGGAGCAAGTGGGGTTTGTGACGGGGAGGGAGGGCAGAGACAACACTTTACGAGTGTTACACTTGATACAACTGGCCCATAAACGCCGACTTCCTTTAACGCTGTTATCCACCGACGCGGAGAAGGCGTTTGATAGGGTAGATTGGACTTTTATGGTCAAAACGCTACAAAAGTTTGGCATGCCGGAATTCATTATCACGCAAATTATGCCTCTCTACACTTGCCCCACTGCGAGGGTCCGAGTGAATGGTACCCTATCCCCCCCATTTCAGATCTCAAATGGCACGAGACAGGGATGCCAGTTATCACCTCTTCTTTTCGTTTTAACGATTGAAACCCTGATTCAACATATTCGTCAATGCAAACAGATTTGAGGGGTAGAGATCGGAGGCCGATTACACTTGACGGCATCCTTTGACCTCCTGCTGCTAACCTCAAACCCACAAGACTGGTTCCCGATACTAGCTGACATGTTTGCCAAATTTGAGGAACTCTCTAATTTTAAAATCAATCCTGATAAATCGGTAGCATTAAACATAACGTGCTCTGCAGAGGTGGTAGCGAAGGCCCAACTGGCGTCTCCATTTAAATGGTCATCAAAATCGATAAAGTACTTAGGTATCCAGATTGCACCTTCCCCGGACTCCTGGTTTTCACTCAATTATAAGCCTCTGATCTCGCAAGTTGACAAATTACTGACAAATTGGAAAATACCATACATATCCTGGCTAGGTAGATGTAACCTGATAAAAATGTTGGTAATTCCCAATATAACCTACTTGTTACAGACAATGCCTATTCTCCTGCCGCAGCATTACTTTCAAAGCATTAACTCTAAACTACTAAGATATGTCTGGGACGGGAAAGGGCATAGGCTGGCGCACAAAACACTAACTAGACCCAAAATATTGGGGGGTATTAACTTTACAGATATACAAGCTTTTTACCAGGCTATTCAGATGAGCAGAATACTGGATTGGTATGGGGTGTCTCACTCTAAATTGTACGTAACTATAGAAGAAGAGATGTGTGGTAGGCCTTTAACCCAAGTGTTGCTGCGATCCATATTGCCTAACCTAAAAGATGCTCCTGCTAATATACTCACAAAAGCGGTGCTGGCTGTTTGGAAAAAACTGGCATTAAGAGAGGACGTATGCCCCACTCCTACACTCCTAACAAAACTAGGTGATTTACTGGGTCTTAAAGAGGTAGGAGAGGGGGCTCACACCTCAACAAGTTCAGATTTAAAAGATGTGGCCTTAGGAGATATTATACACACTGGCGATTTTCCTTCATTGGAGGATATAAAAGTAAAATATCCTCACACACGACTACACTACCTAGATTATATGCAACTGCTCTCGAACTATAATTTTCTTGTTAAAAATGGATTTGTCACAAGACCGCTAACGTGGTTTGAATCATTGCTATCCTCGTCCACTCCAATACCAAAATCCCTTTCTTTGCTATATAAGAAAATAATATCAATGGATGAGACAAATGTCTTACCTCACATTGTGTCTTGGGAGAAAGAGTTGAATGTTCAATTTACAAATACTGAAATACAACATATTTATAAATCTAGTTGTGGACCCTCTAGATGCATAAACCTACAAGAAACCTCATATAAATTAGTAAGCAGATGGTACAAAACGCCGGAACTACTACATCGTATAGAGCCTACGATATCCCCCTTATGTTGGAGATGTAACCAACAAGTAGGCACATACACACATATCTGGTGGGAATGTGCATTCATCCAACCCTACTGGAGAGAAGTGCAGCGCATTCTGACACTTATTTGCCCCACAGCTCAGACTCTATTGCTCACTTATCTACTTCTGAACTTACATTCTGACAACAATGCAGGATACCCTAGGGAAGAATTGTGGCCACAATTAGTGCTGGCAGCTAAGGCTCTGATCCCGTTGTACTGGAAGATGGTAACTCCCCCATCTATAGCCCAAAGGTTGAATAAAGTGGCTCAAATGTCAAGATAAGAGGAACTGAGCTATTTAGCGCTAAGGAACTTAGGTAAATATTATAAGATCTGGCAACCTTGGCTGGCCTTTTTTTTAATAATCCTAGGGGTTATATAGAATGTCTAGATGATTGAAACAAACGGCGTCTGCAGACCTCCTCTGGCTTCAAGATAGAGATGTTGCCGAATTAAAGCATTTAAAATATTAGGTACACACAACAGTATAAAGCTATTATAAGTAGCAAGTGGTTGACATAACTTAATGTAATGGAGTTTGCCTTTTACGCTACTTTGTTGGATTATGTGTATTCTGACATATTGCATTGTTTTGTTCTCACCTGGTTAAGCGACTGTATAATTATTACAAAGTGAATCATCTTTACTGTACTGTATAACATGTATGATGGAAAAATGGAAAATCTAATAAACACATTTTGATAAAGTACCATATAATGTATTGGAAACTGAAAATAAAAATCTTTGAGGGGTGAAATTGGAAAAAAAAACTGTGATTCCTCCATAGTTTTTTGTGTTTTGTTTTTACCGCTTTCACTGTGCGGTAAAAAAGACAACTTAACTTTATTCTGCGGGTCAATATGATTACGGTGATACCAAATTTATATAGTTTTTTTTATATTTTACTACTTTTACAATGAAAAAACTATTTGTTATAAAAACATTTGTATCAACACATTCTGAGAGCCATAACTTTTTTATTTTTTGGTCAATTGAGCGGTGTGAGGGCTTATTTTTGGCGGGATGAGGTGTAGTTTTTATTGGTACCATTTTTTAGTACATAAAACAGTTTGATCACTTTTTATTACATTTTATTTAGAGCTAAGGTGACCAAAAAACAGTGATTTGGACGTTTTAAATTCTTTATTTCTTACGGCATTCATTATGGGCTTTAAATGACAGTTTTACTTTATTATGCGGGTCGGTACAATTACGACGATACCATATGTATATAGATTTTTTATGTTTTGCTGCGTTTGCACAATAAAATCCCTTGTTTATAAAATAATTTATTTTTTGTGTCCCCATATTCTGAGAGCCATAACTTTTTTATTTTTCAGTCAAAAAAGCTGTGTAAGGGCTTGTTTTTTTGTGGGACGGGTTATAGTTTTTATTGGTATTATTTTTGGGTACATGTAACTTTTTGATCACTTTTTATTCTATATTTTGGGAGGGGTGGTGACCAAAAGATGAGGCAAACATGTGAACTGTATATCACGGACCGAACATGCTCGTATGAATCCGGCCTTATGTTTTATCTTTGATTATCTATTAAAATTTAGATATTTTAAACTAAGTTTTTTCCTGCATTTATAATCCAAATAGAAATTACACCTATAATCAATAGTCAAATACAAAATTACTAATTTTATTTTATTGATGCTATTAAAAATGCTATTGCAAATAACATACAATAAATGATCCACTTAAGACAATACAAGAAACCACAAAAGAAAAAGGGAGGTTGGGACACCCAGCAAGAACTATCCCAATATTGGTACCTATAAATAGTTCTGTATAGGATGTAAAAACTTTCTAACAAACAGGTCTCAACAGATAGTGTTTGGCTTCATTCACAACTGCGTCGGGACTCCGTTCATGGGTTCCGTCAGAGCTTTCCGTCAGGGGAACCCATGAACACAATCCAAACGGAAACCAAAGGTTTCCGTTTGCATTACCCTTGATTTCAATGGTGACGGATCCGGTGCAAATGGCTTTCCTTTGTCCCCTTTGAGTAAGAGTTCCATAGTTTTGACAGAATGAATAGCGCAGTCGACTACGGTATTGATTTTGTCAAACGACGGAACCCTTGTATAACAGTGACAAATGGAAACCATTTGCATCGGATCCGTCACCAATGGTCATCAATGGTGATGCAAACGGTTTCCATTTCTTTTAGTTTGGATTCCGTTCATGGGTTCTCCTGATGGAAAGCTCTGACGAAACCCATGAACGGAGTCACGACGCAGATGTGAACAAAGCCTTAGTGTGCCCTCTGCTCACATACAGAATCACAAAGCACAAAATCACACATAAGTATTAAACAATCGCTCTAAAAAATTATTACCGAATTTAGACTTAGAATTTAGCACGTCCCCCTCAACACCTCAATGCTCATTTCACCACATTGTGCAAATTTTTTTTGAGCCCACCGTTAAGTCTCACGTAAGGGTGAACATTTGCATAAGCGCAAGTTACATTACTACGGGTTGCTAAGACTTACCCTTTTACATATCTCTTCGCAGAGTTGTATAAAAACAGTATGTATGTGTCACGAAGCGGGTTAGTGTACCCACTAGGCCGTACCGCCGCAGCAGGGAGGCAGCTGGCCAAACAACAGGACACCCCAGAAATACAATGTCCCGCACAAGGGTACCTGAATAGTCCAGATGGTGGCTGCAGCTCTGGCACAGATGAGATGGGTGCAGCAGATGGCGCCAAACGTGGCGGAAGACACAGGAGCCGCAAGTTGTGCCAGACGTGGCGGACTCCTCCGGGCGTGGCAGAAGACACAGGACGTGGCGGATTCCTCCGGACGTGGCAGATGACACAGGACGTGGCGGATTCCTCTGGACGTGGCAGATGACAAAGGACGTGGCGGATTCCTCTGGACGTGGCAGATGACACAGGACGTGGCGGATTCCTCCGGATGTGGCAGATGACACAGGACGTGGCAAGACTCGATACTAAAGCACAGCACGGGAAACAGGAACGGGTAACAAGGCACGGGTAACAATTGGAACGGGAAACACTAAGGGACCATTTGCAAGACAGACTGGGAAAACTAACAACGCTCAGGCAAGGATTAGAAGGCCAGGAAATCATGGCAGTTGATGATGATGACGATTTCCTATTTGCGCGCGCTGGCCCTTTAAGGCCGGGCGCGAGCGTGCACGCGCACCCTACGGGACACAGCCGAACGGAGCGGAAGTGAGCGCTGGCGTCTCCTAGGAGGGAGACGGGGACCAGCGCTCACGGATCCATGGCCGCGGGCGTCTGGAGGTGAGTGAACCCGACGGCCCGCGGCCATGGACGCTACAGTATCCCCCTTTTACGCGCCCTCTTCTTGGGGCCAGAGCGAGAGAGGAATTTTTTAATAAGAGCAGCAGCGCTGAGGTTCTCTTCTGGCTCCCAGGACCTCTCCTCAGGACCAAACCCTCTCCAGTCCACCAAATAGAAAGTCCTTCCTCCTACCCTTTTGCAGTCCAGGATCTCTTTTACCTCGAATACATCAGAAGGACCGCTGGGGGCAACTGTGGAACTAGAGGTCTTGCTGTAGCGGTTCAGGACCTCTGGTTTCAGGAGGGACACATGGAAGGAGTTAGGGATTCTGAGGGTAGGAGGCAGCCGCAGCTTATAGGAGACGGGGTTGATCTGTTGCAGGATCTCGAAAGGACCAAGGAACCTGGGAGCAAACTTGTATGAAGGCACCCTCAAGCAAATGTTCCAAGAGGACAGCCAAACTTTAGTCCCTGGAAGGTACTTAAGCGGCTCTCTTCTCCTAGTATCCGCCTTTCGCTTCATGCGATCTACCGCCAGCAAAATAGAGGACCGGGTCTGTTGCCAGACTTGCAGGAAGTCCCCATATGCAGAGTCAGCATCGGGTACCTGAGATGAAGTCGACACAGGAAGAGGGACTCTGAGATGTTGACTGTACACGATGTGAAACGGAGTGGAGGTGGTGGACTCACTTGTGTGGTTGTTGTATGAAAACTTGGCCCATGGAAGAAGCTGTACCCAGTTATCGTGCTGTGAAGAGATGAAGTGGCGGAGATAATTCTCCATGATCTGGTTGATTCTTTCAACTTGCCCATTGGACTGGGGGTAATAGGCTGAGGAAAAGTCCAAACTCACATCCAGGAGTTTACAGAGGGCTCTCCAGAACTTTGACGTAAACTGAACACCCCGATCTGACACGATGTGAAGAGGCAGGCCATGCAATCTAAAGATGTGTAGAATGAAGAGACTCGCCAGACGAGGAGCAGAAGGCAGACCGGTCAGCGGGATAAAATGTGCCATCTTAGAGAACCGGTCCACCACCACCCAGATGGTGTTGCATCCTGCTGAGGGGGGAAGGTCTGTGACAAAGTCCATCGCGATGTGCTTCCAGGGGGCACTGGGTACAGGCAGAGGTTGAAGCAGGCCGGCAGGCTTGGAGTGAGTCACTTTGTTAGAGGCACACACCGTGCAAGCAGAGACAAAGTCCAGAACATCTTTAGGTAGTGTGGGCCACCAGAAGTGACGAGCAATCAGGTCTCGGGTTTTACGGACACCAGCGTGCCCAGCCAGTTTAGAACTGTGTACCCAGCGGAGAATTCTTCTCCTGTCTGCCAACCGAACAAACGTCCTCCCAGGAGGGATGTTTCTAATCTGCAGAGGATAAGCGGTGACAACGCAGGACGGGTCTATGATAGTCTGAAGGGACTCCACCGTGTCTTCCGTCTCAAACGATCTGGACAGGGCATCGGCCCTCACATTCTTGTCCGCGGGACGGTAGTGGAGCAGAAATTGAAAACGGGTGAAAAACAGCGACCACGTGGCTTGACGGGGAATCAGTCGTTGTGCAGACTGAAGGTAGGTGAGATTGCAAGTTGCGCCAGACGTGGCGGACTCATCCGGGCGTGGCAGAAGACACAGGACGTGGTGGATTACTCCGGACGTGGCAGATGACACAGGATGTGGCGGATTCCTCCGGATGTGGCAGATGACACAGGACGTGGCAAGACTCGATACTAAGGCACAGCACGGGAAACAGGAACGGGTAACAAGGCACGGGTAACAATTGGAACGGGAAACACTAAGGGACCATTTGCAAGACAGACTGGGAAAACTAACAGCGCTCAGGCAAGGATTAGAAGGCCAGGGGCCTTCTTATAGACCAGGAAATCGTGGCAGTTGATGATGATGACGATTTCCTATTTGCGCGCGCTGGCCCTTTAAGGCCGGGCGCGAGCGTGCGAGCGCACCCTACGGGACACAGCCGAACGGAGCGTAAGTGAGCGCTGGCGTCTCCTAGGAGGGAGACGGGGACCAGCGCTCACGGATCCATGGCTGCGGGCGTCTGGAGGTGAGTGAACCAGACGGCCCACGGCCATGGACGCTACAGTATGGACTTAGCTCCTTCTAGTGGAGGCTGCAGGTAGTGTCATGTGAAGCAGGGAAAGCAGTTCAGTGTTAAGCCAGCTACTACTATCCACGGCTGTTGTGTGCCTTACCTTTATAGTAGGATGCCACTAGACCTTTTGCATGTTTTATGTGCTTATGGTGCTTTTATAGTGTAAGGTTATGCTTTGTATTGCAGGTAAAAATAAAATATCATATAGTAAAGTTACAGCAAGAAATAACCTGTTCATAAGCTTTAACAAGTATACATTAAAGGGGTTTTCCCATCAGGGACATTTATGGCACATCCAAAGGTTAGGCCATAATTGTCAGATAGATGCGGGTCCCCCCTCTGGCATCCACACCTATCTTTAGAATGGCTCTGTGTTCTGGCTGACTCGTGTGATACCCGACCATGAAGAAGCAAATAGCGTAGCTCGCTGAGCTACTATGTTTCCGTAAGTCCCATAGAACTGAATGGTAGTTACGGAAACAGCGTAGCTCGCATGCTACAACCCCCATTCGCGTGGCGGTGGGAGGGGGAGATGGGGTGACAAAGGGGCCCCTCTCTGATGGCTTAGATACCGTGGTTGCTATTGACCACGGCATTTAATGAGGAAAATGTCTGGGATCGGAATTATCTCTAATCCTGGTCATTAGAGCAGGCTGTCAGCTGTAACATACAGCTGACAACCTCTGCCTATGGAGTGGGCTGAGCTTCTGAGCATGCCCTAGAGGCGTAGCTATAGGGGTCACAGCGGTCGCAGTTGCGACCGGACCCCTATGCCTGGGGGGCCCACGGGGCCTCCATTGCCAAACAGCATGCTGGTTAAATAAATTGTCTGTGCCGTAAAGCCGGCACTTCCTGGTTACGGTCACATGGTACACTTAAGGTACCATGTGACCGTGATGTCACGTGACACGTCTTCCAGCCAGTGCAGTGGAAGAGCCGGTGCGGAGGACTCCAGGTGAGCTGCACAGTCTGTATACAATGTATTGTGTTGTTGTAATGTATTGTATTGCGTTTTCTTTTAATGTATTGTGTTGTATTGGGCTGTCTGTGTTTGCGGTGGAGAGGGGGGCGTTAAATTACTCCTCTCTCGACTGCAAATTGCACAATACAACACAATACTTTACAAACTGTGGGTCGCGTCACTCTGGGGGTTCGTGGGAAGACCTCCGGGGGGTCGCGAGTCACTCACCGAGGTCCCGGTTTCATTCAATGGTGGAGCAAGTAGCTGACGTCTCCTTGCTCCAGCATTCGCTGTGCCCTGAGCAGCTCGATGTAGGCAGGCACGATGTAGCTACATCATCGCGCCTGTTTGCGACGAGTCACTCATAGCACACACCGGAGGAGGCGAAGGATCCTCCACCCGGCATGGGAATGGAGATAGATAAGTAATTATGTTATTTTTCTATTATGCACATATGGGGGCATTATACTGTATGGGGGGCTGATATGGCGGGGGAGGGCTGATATGGGGGCATTATACTGTATGGGGAGCTGATATGGAGGGCATTATACTGTATGGGGAGCTGATATGGGGCATTATACTGTATGGGGAGCTGATATGGGGGGTACTATACTGATGGGGAGCTGATATGGGGGAATCTGTATGGGGGCTGATATGGGGGGCATTATACTCTATGGGGAGCTGATATGGGGGCATTATACTGTATGGGGAGCTGATATAGGTGGCATTATACTGTATGGGACACTATACTGTATGGGGTCAGCTATGTGGGGCATTATACTGTGGGAGCTGAAATGGGGAGCATTATACGGTATGGGGCAGTTATGAGGGGGAATTATACTGTATGGGGCAGTTATGGGGCATTATACTGTGTAGGGGCAGCTATGGGAGCATTATACTGTGTGGGGGCATTATACTATGGGGGTTTTTGGGCAAGGCGGCTGGGGATAGGCGCGCGCAGGGGTCTGGTGATGGTGGTGATGGGGAGGGGTAGGGGGGCCCAAACTGAATTCTTGCACTCGGGCACATGAGCCTTTAGCTACGCACCTGGCCCCATATATACACCAGCGACATCTGCCATACCTGTTTGGCAGATGTCGCAAAGAGGTTAAAAATTTGCTATAGTTTTGTTACCATGATAAAAGACGATAAGCAAACAATAGCTCTGTAGTCTGATCTTGCAATTATATTGCCTTCCAGCTTTCCTCTAAGAGTATGTTCACACGGAGTGTTTTCGGCCGTTTTTCGGCCCGTAAACGGCCCGAAAAACGGCAGAGAAATCAGAAGCAGAATGCCTTCAAACATCTGCCGATTGATTTCAATGGGAAAACGGCGTTCTGTTACGTTTTTTAGAGACTCTATAGAAAATCAGCTTAAAAAACGGTTGTTAAAAACGCAGAGAAAATCGCCAGTGGCTTAAAAAACTTCTGAAAATCAGGAGCTGTTTTCCCTTGAAAACAGCTCCGTATTTTCAGACCTTTTTGAGTTTGTGCGTGCACATACCCTTATTCTTACTAACATTTTGTAGGTAAACAAGAAGTAGGAGACATATGGAAGTGCACTTGCTGCCGGGTTCCCCAACAGAACACCGATGATTGATTGGGATCTTATGAGTGGGACAATCTGTTATCAGCTTATTGTCGGGGAGCCATTTTTTTTCAACTTGTAAGGTCTCACGCACACGAACGTAAAAACGGCCGTAACTACGGGCCGTAATTATGGCCCGTGATTACGGGCCCATAGACTTCTATTGGCCCATAGACTTCTATTTGATTAACGCCCATAGATAGTCAGTCTGCACCTGCTTCTATGTCTGTGAGACTGACTCCATCTTCCACCACTCAGGGTGGCAGGCTTAGGAGTGGGAGAACCTATCACAGCCTGGCCAGACGGAGCTAGCTCCCACCCTCTGTCTATTTATACCTGCCTGTCCTGTTCCTCCTTTGCTTGTGATTCTTCTCGTTTGGTTTCCTGGCCCTGCTGCAGCTTCTGGTACTATTGTCCTTGCTTCATATTGACCCCGGCTTGCTGACTACTCTCCTGCTCTGCGTTTGGTACCTCGTACACTCCTGGTTTGACTCGGCTTGCTGACTACTCTCCTGCTCTGCGTTTGGCACCTCGTACTCTCCTGGTTTGACTCGGCTTGTTCACTTCTCTTGTTGCTCACGGTGTTGCCGTGGGCAACTGCCCCTTTCTCCCCCTAGCTCTGTGTACCCTTGTCTGTTTGTCTGTCGTGCACTTATTGAGCGTAGGGACCGTCGCCCAGTTGTACCCCGTCGCCTAGGGCGGGTCGTTGCAAGTAGGCAGGGACTGAGTGGCGGGTAGATTAGGGCTCACTTGTCTGTCTCCCCACCCCCGTCATTACACCGTAATTACGGCACGGGCAGGCCCATAGAAGTCTATGGTGCTCCCATAATTACGGCTGGCTACGTGTGTGCACCCGTAATTACGGGAGCGTTGCTAGGCGACGTCAGGGAATAGTCACTGTCCAGGGTGCTGAAAGAGTTAACTGATTGGCAGTAACTCTTTCAGCACCCTTGGACAGTGACTACCGCTGGAGTTAATAGTATTACAAGTTAACTTACCTGCTTCTTCCTCCAGTCCAGCCTCCTGAGATGACGTTTAATCTCATGTGACTGCTGCAGTCAATCACAGGACAATCACAGGCTGCAGCGGTCACATGGACTGCCGCATCATCCAGGGAGGTCGGACTGGATGTCAAAAAAAGGGACGCGTCACCAAGATAACGGCCGGGGTACGTATCAACTTCTTTTACTTACAATCGCAGCGTTCCGCTGCGGAAACTCTGCCCGAAATGGCTGCCCCTTCTCTCTATCCAGCACTGAAAGAGAGGAGCTGCCGATTAGTTCAGTGCAATTTTGCAGAGAAAACGGGTCCGTAAATATGGGTGGAATACGGGTCGAATACGTGTGACAAAGTACCCGTATTTATGCCAGTATTTACGGGAGGAAAAAAATAAGTTCGTGTGAAGTAAAGTAACAAAGGAGAATGTACAGGCACATGGTACAATCATGTATAGTATATACAATATGGAAAACTGAAGAAGTTCCAGCACAACTATATTGTAGATTAGTCCTACTATGATGATTGCTGCGGTTACAATGTCTCAATAGTATTCTTGCTTTTAAAAAGCTTTTTCACAGTATGTTAATTCTAAGTTAATTGCAGCCACTTAGGCATAAAAAGGTTTATGTCAAGCTCATGCAATTCCTATACTATTTTTGTATTTACTGCAGATCTCTGGCATGCTTCAGCTTTGCAGATGAACATTACATGACATTAGGTTGTTAATTTATAGTCATTTACAAGGATAACTGTAACGTCTATGGCCGCGGACCGTCGTCCTTACTTACCATCTGACGGCCGCGGCCATGGACGAGTGAGTTCCCGGCGGTATCTCCCTCTAGAAAGACGCCGACACTCACTTCCTGGTCCGGACACTGTCTCCCGCAGGGCGCGCGCGCCCCCGAGTGCACTGCCTTAAAGGGCCAGTGAGCACACAGTTGCAGTATCTGCAATCAGCCCGGAATGCTGCTGGACTATAAAAGGGACTCTGCCGTCTTGATCCTTGCCTAAGCGTTGTTGTGTTACCTAAGTTTGTCATTGCAAATGGTCTCCTAGTGTTTTCCAGTTCCCAGTGTTACCTGTTCCTGCTGCCTATTCCCTGTATCCTGTGCTACCGTGCCCCTGTGCCGTCAAGAGTTGGAGTCGTATTGTGTCACACCCCGCCAGATGTCTGTCTACTGTCGGAGCCTCATCTTAGCCTGAAACTCTTTTTTTTATTAGAAAATAGAAAAACATAACAACATAACTAATACATAACATAAATCACAACAATATATACAATATATACACAAAATACATTACTGCATTTTTTTCCCATCCCTGGTCTTGGCCAATTTCCTCATCCATTTGCACTCATCCACATTCAACCTTTATCATATTCCACCCTCCTCCCACCAGAATCCACTCACCCCCACTCACTCCCTTCCGTACTCATTCGAAACAATCAGCCGGAAATGTGTCAAACCCCTGGCATACATACCTATATACATGGTGAAACACCACACACAGTATATACACCCTAACATTTTTTTTTATTTTTTTTAATATTTATTTTTAATTTTGATTTTTTTTATATATATATATATATTATATATTTTATTTTTATTTTTATTTTTTTATATTAATATACTGACCCTAACTCTATCTAAACTAACCCATCACCACACCAGGCCAACACCCCGCCCCATGTCCTCTCATGTCCGCTTAGTCCTGGCGTTGGCCTCCACCACCTCACCCTAAACCTCCCACTCAGACCCTCGCCCCATGTCTTCTCATGTTCTGCATAGTCCGGGCCTGAGCGGGAAAATAAACTTTAACCACACCCCTCCCCCCCCCCCCCAATTCCCCCACCCAACCTATCTAAACCCCTTTCACTATCCCTCACATATTCATAGCAACGAAACAACAAAACCACAACCCGAAAGCACCAAGTTCAGTTCCTGTAAGCCTTTATACTGCCTTTACGTATCAAAAAAACAAAAACCTGAAGTGCACTAAACCAGCCTACCACCAGAAGGAAGGAGAAAAGAGACCCACCCGACCCCCCCAAGACCAGGTCCCACCCACGCCGACACTTTCCCTATCACTTCCCCTATGGCTTTCCCCTATTGCTGTCCCTTCTCTTACCCAATGTTTAATCTAGCCCTAAACTTACCCTCCTTTCCCTATTATTCTCCCTATCGCTTCGTTTTATGTGCCGGAACGAGGGTGAACCCCCCCAGACGAACAGGATGAGCCACGCCCCCTGAAGGTCGATACCCTAAGGCACCCTAAATGAAAAGCCCCTCCATAAGCGAGAAGCTTTGGGTGCTCCCAGTCTATCGACCTCCAAAGAACGCACCTTCACCAGGTCACCGATGATATTCCCTACGACCTCATCAAACCGGAGGATTTTGCTCTGCGTAGATACTAAACACCGTGCATTCCAAGTAAAGTGCCTAACCAGTATGCTAACTAAAAAGGAAGTGTTACGGTCCCTACCACCTAGGTCTCTGAACATCCCATAAGCCCACCCGGCATAGGAGAGGTTGGCTAAGCCGGGCCAGCCGATGGAGGTACCCACCCTTTTATATACCTCTGCATTAAAGGGGCAATGAAGCAGGAAATGCTCCATTCTCTCCAGTGTATTGCTACACTCCTCCCGAGGACATCCTCTGTCATCAGTGTTTCTGTACCTCAGATTGCCCCTTACATACAGTCTCCCGTGGAAGCAGCGCCAAGCCAGATCCCAAAACTTCTGGGGAATCCTCACTGAATTTAAAAGTTTTAATCCCTCCCCGAGGTCAATACTTGGGCAGTCTTTGAGTACCAGGGGCTTCTGGAAGTGGGTCATCAGAACCCTTCTGTCGAGAAATTTTCTCGGCATGGTCCCGATCTCCCACAACTCCAGACCCCACCGGCACACCATCTTCAAAACCAGGGGGGCATAAGCCGGGAGATGCCCGTGGGGTGTACGCAGGTCTTTCACTTGGCCTCCTCTCTCCCATTCCTGGAAGAAGGGCGGAAACCACTCCCTGCAGGAGAGAATCCACCAAGGAGCCCTCTCTTGTCCGAGGTTTGCTAGATTAATCTTAATAAAAGTGTTCACTAGGAACACCACTGGGTTAACCATACCTAACCCTCCTAGTCTCCTTGGTAGATACGTGACTTCTGTCTTAATTAGGTTAATATCAATACCTATACCAGACTGTGAAGACTACTAGTATATCCAGAAAATGAAACACATATAGCACAAGTCATGTACCATGACAATATAAAATAAACTTTATTGAAATATACATAACATATTGGCAATCAAAATATAAAAACAATATAGCACACAGTTAAAAAGGAGAGTATGGAGGAGCTGCATGAATAATCCAATATATATGCTACCATACTATAAACATCCTGTGATGTGGTAACAAATGCAGATATCTATAGAAAAGATGATCATATAGATCAAGTATTTGGACAACAGAAGCACATAAATATATTTAGCACCTGACAGAAGAGCACACAATTGTGCATGCATATAAAAGTATACAGCTAGAGCTCCAAGTTGCACCCAAAACAAAGACCATGCTTTATAAATAAAGGATATTGCACAAACCCATGGACTGCATGATAGGAAGCACGCAGGAACACTCCACACTGACCGCCCCCGACGCACGTTTCGCCGTCAGCTTTCTCAAGGGGTCAACCATACCTAACCCTCCTAGTCTCCTTGGTAGATACGTGACTTCTGTCTTAATTAGGTTAAGCCTGCTTCCCCACAACAGTTGGAAGAACAGGCTATAGACCCGAGCCCAGAGATCTATACACTGCCAAGGTAGAGCAACATGGGCATCAGGTAAGCTTTGGCCAAATGAACCCTTTCTCTAAGGGTTAAGGACCAACCCTTCCATTGGCCGACCTTCTGGGCAACTAAGTTTAGCCTGCCATCCCAGTTTTTCTTGGGATAATCACCCGGGCCAAATTCCACTCCTAAGATCTTTGCAGGCCCCTGAGGCTCAGGAAGGGTGTCCAAGAGACCAAAACTAGGATCTCCTCCTCCCAGCCAGAGACTCTCACACTTGTCACGGTTAATCTTGGACCCAGATGCCCGCGAGTAACATTCCACTTCTGACATCACCCACTCCGCCTCCCCTTGCGAGGAGACGAAGATGGAGACGTCATCCGCGTATGCAACCACCCTCTGAGTGGCTTCTGGCCCTTCCAAGCCGATCCCGATCCCCGCCAATGGTCCACGGTCAACCCTTCTAAGAAAAGGGTCAATCGCGAACACATATAGCAAGGGACTCAGAGGACAGCCCTGGCGGACTCCAGACCCAACCTCAAAGGGGGTTCCAACCCAACCGTTAACCAGTGCAAAAGTCTGTGCCCCAGCGTATAAGGTCTGGTGCCAATTGACAAACCCACCCGTCAGGCCATACCTCAGAAGGACCGACCATAGATACTCATGATTCACCCAGTCAAACGCTTTGGCCTGGTCCAAGGACAGGACGTACCCCTTCCACTGGCCAGAATTTCCCCGCTCCATTGCCTCTCTGACACTGAGGACAGCACTAAATGTGCTGCGGCCTGGAACGGAACAATGCTGGACAGGTGAAAGGAGCCAGGGTGCAAATTTCACCAACCGATTAAACAGCACCTTGGCGAGAACCTTTCTGTCTGTATTGAGGAGCGCTATAGGACGCCAATTCTCAATACGAATCGAATCCTTACCCTTTGATAGAACAATCAAAGCTGACCTCCTCATTGACCTCGGCAGAGTGCCCGAGGATAGACACTCATTAAACACCGATGTCAAGAAGGGAACTAGGGTTCCTTTAAAGGTCTTATAGAATTCGGATGTTAAGCGATCCGGCCCTGGCGATTTTTTCAGACCTAGCCCGTCAATCGCCAGCATTACTTCCTCTTCTTTGATTGGATCTATCAAAACATTAAGAGAGGAATCCTCTCCCGGCTTGGGAACAGTTTCAGCCAGGAAAGCCGACATCTCCTCTCGGTCTGGATCCTGCTTACCCAAAAGGTGAGAGTAGAAGGATCTAACGATCTCCAGAATCCCTGACTTGGATCTCCTCAGGGACCCTGTACTGTCTATTAGTCCAGTCACTATTTTACGACTCACTGACATCTTACAGTTCCTGTAGGGGTCGGGCGAGCGGTACCTCCCGAAATCCCTCTCAAGAACCAAAGATGCGTGCCTATCATACTGACACCTCTTGAGCAACGCTTTCACCCCGGAGATCTCCACCTGGCTACCTCCGGCCGAGAGCAGATGTTCGAGTTTCCTACTCAGTTCCTGATACAGGTGGTACCTGCTCATGGACCTGAGGCCTGAAAGCCGGCAGAAAAATGGGTCACCAGGCGGGAGCCAAACGTGGCGGCGTCTTCTCCTGGCCTCATTGACCCCCACTCGGACGGGTCCCTGCAGCCTTGTTGATCCATTCCCAGTTGTCCTTCTCCTCCTCTCCTCACGGCATGCTGCGATGCCCCAACCCTGGGAGAGGACGAGGCCACGCTGTTACTGCCTCGAGATGTCCTTCTCTCCCCCAGGGCTGGCTCCACATTCCCAGCCGGCTGGGATGTCCCTCCACCCCCCACCGGCCTTCTCCGGAGGGTGGAGGACCGGGACTCCATCTCCAGATGGAGCCCCCCTCGGGGCACTCTGCTAGCCCAGGCAGGTGTAATAAACCTGGGCAGGTGAAAAAGGCAGAGTCCCTGGGACGGTAGTTGCTCCAAGCACAGTGCACCACACCCAAAACACTCCTCTCTCCTCAGAGCTCAAGCTCGTTCTGGCACCTGTCTTAGCCTGAATCCACCGCTACTGTCTACATTGCCTTAGGTACTCTTTCTGGACTATAGGCATTGCATTGTACCTGTTTGGCCAGCTGCTATCCCGCTACGCGGTATGGCCCCGTGGGTCCACACCCCGCGCCGTGACAATAACCATATAAGCATGTATATTAATATTGAGTATTACCCATTTGTTGTATTTACTGACATGAACTAAATGTGAACGAAAAGAACAGCTATTTGTGGTGACGATAATTGGGCATAACATTCTCTGTATATTGGTGAAAAACAAGTATACGAATCTGCTCTATTTGGCTATCCCAATGCACAGTATGGAATAATAATTTTATTACAGTACATCTCATTTTCATATGTCCTATTAGGGCATGCAGGGGTATTAGAAATGAACCCTCTGATGGTGATACCCTATATTACCTGGAGCCCATGAATCTATATTTACCATGCAGGTATGTTTGAGGCCCACATAGAATGTTTTTTTTTATTGAAAGGGAGTTAAAAGGGTTAAAAAAAATTTTACTAAAAGTTTCGCTCACCTCATAACCACCATGCTATGGTTGCGTTTTCCAATGCGTTTTTCATGATGCTTGACTGATGCAAAGAATATGTGATCCAAACGCTGTGGGTGCTTATAGATACTCCTGAACTAATCCTGTGTCGACTGCAAGCAAATGAAGCAAAAAATAGTGTGTAGAAAAGGCAGATCCAGCACTCGAATATTAAAATTCCAATTTTATTTAGGTCATTTTTAAAACCAAGGATAAAACAAAAATCCCGGGACCACGCTTACGCGTTTCTGACCGCTAGGGTTCTTAATCATAGCTTACTTTACAAGGATAAAATTCACATATATATAGTCAAAGACATTCAATCAGGTGACTATTTAAACTTTTATTCAACCCTCCAAGGACTGGAAATCTGATTCCAGTGCATTACACAGATGGTTTAGCAAGACTTGCTATGCTAATTATTACAGAAGTAATATGCACCAGGACAGTGCGCCCCGGATATGTTATGCAGGTATGAAGTCCTGCCTTTCTCTAGTAGAGGTTAACAGAATTTCACATCACATTTTTTAATATTTTTTAACTAAAAAATAAGAAAACGTTTGAGAAAAATTAAGAGTTATGTTAAGTGTATCTCTCTGTATCTCCATTTACAGAAAGAGGGAAACAATTATCATCAATTATAATTATAAGGAGGGGGGTGACGTGAGCGGTGAAGCTGCGACGCAGATGTGATAATGCCACGGACGTGATGACATAGCACACGCTGCGCCTCCTGCTTCCTCCTCTATCCTCCATACGGATGCTGTCTGGAGCGGTGGGTGAACTCGGGGAACTCGGCGGGTGAATTTCGCAGCTCCATGCGGCTTGAGATCCTGACAAAGACGGTGTCTCCTGCTTCCTCCTCTATATACTATATTCGCTGTGTGGAACAGCAGGTAAACTCGGCAGGTGTGGTCGTCAGCTCCATGCGGCTCTGAGACCTGACAACAGGACAATAAGTTTGGGTGCTTCACCTTATCTGCTCTATCCTCCTATAAAGTTGGACGTTTCTTTGAAGTATACAAGGGATGTGAGTTATCTACCTATCTAAAACCTATCTAATACCAATACCTGCTATGACTGCATGTATACCATAACCCTTAGATAACATAGCTAGGGATAGCCTAATAGTAAATTGACACAGGACAACATGAACGTTCCTTTAACGTGGATTGACTCGGGGTCAGCCACAGCTTTTATTATAAATATAACAAATATAATTTAACATTTTTTAAGGTAAACACCCGTTTGCCGGCCTACCGACATAGGTGGGCATGTAGGTAATTCACCTTACCAAACCACCAGCTGTGACAAAACAACATTTCACCCATGAACAGAACATAAATTAATAAACATAAGAAATGTGCAAAATACCACACAATACAATTGTAGAAAAACCCACGCTCTGATGGCAGTGCCATCTGCCGCTTTGAAGTATTGCTAACCGCAAGGCAAACCAGCTATCCTGCACCTACGCACCTATGAATGCCTGTGCTCAGGGCCGCCATCAGGGGGGTATTAGGGGTAGTGGTGTGAGGGGCCCGGCCAAACCTAATTAAAAGGGGGGCCCGGCAACTGCCTCGACATTCTTTTGGTAGGAAAAAATGGGCCCCTGCAATGGGGCCCGTATTTTTCACCAAAAGAATGTCGTGAGCTGCTGCTGCTGCTGCTGCTGCGGGCCCCCTCCCCTCGTCATGGGGGGCCGTCAAAAGGTCCGCCCGCGCGCGCGCACCCAATCGCGCGCACAATGAAACTCCCGCGCGTGCGCACTCACGAGCGCGCATCCACGAACGCCCGCACTGGAGACCGCCCGCGCGCGCACCCGCAATCGACCGCGCGCGCACCCGCGACCGGCCGCCCGCGCACCCGCGAACGAAGCGCGCGCAGCCGCGGACCCACATGGACAAAACTTACCTGGAGCCTGGCTGGAGGTGAAGGACTGGACGTCTGGACCGAAGACCTCCCCTGGAAGACATCGCCGGAAGAGGACTGGAGTGGGAGCAGCAGCTCTTCTGACAGTGAGTAAATTATCTCAAAGTGTTGTTTATGTATGGCCCTGTTCACACAGTATTTTGCAGGCAAAAAAAAATCTGCCTCAAAATTCCTTAAAGAATTTTGAGGCAGATTTTGCCCTGCCCACACTATCTTGCCGCGTTTTTTTTGCTGCGTTTTTTGCCCGCGGCGATTGAGGACAGCAGACAAAAAACGCAGCGAAAAATGCATTTTCTGCCTCCCATTGATTTCGATGGGAGGTCAGAGGCGGAACCGCGGCAAGAAAGGACGTGCTGCTTTTTCTTTTTTCCGCGACTGGCTCCCATTGATTTCAGATTAAATCAATGGGAGGCGGTTTTGGAAGTTGTTTGGTGCTGATTCTGACGCAGTGTCCGAGTCAATATCAAGGCCCAAAAACTCTGTGAACTGGGCCTTATTGTTAGGGCTTATTCAGACGATCGTGTTATACATCCGTGCAACGTGTGTGATTTTCACGCGCCTCGCACGGACCTATGTTAGTCTACGGGGTCGTGCAGACTGTCAGTGATTTTCACGCGCCTCGCACGGACCTGTGTTACTCTATGGTGCCGTGCGGACTGTCAGTGATTTTCACGCAGCGTGTGTCCGTGTGTCCGCTGCGTAAAACTCACGACATGTCCTATATTTGTGCATTGTTCGAGCATCACGCACCCATTGAAGTCAATGGGTGCGTGAAAATCACGCCCAGCACTTCCGCAGCAGTATAAACGATGAATGAAAACAGAAAAGCACCGCATGCTACAAACATACAAACAGAGTGTCATAATGATGGCGGCTGCGCGAAAATCACGCAGCCGCGCATCATACGCTGCTGACACACGGAGCGGTTATGGAACTTTTGCATGCGCAAAACGCCACGTTTTTTGCGCGTGCAAAAAGCACGTGCTCGTGTGAATCCGGCCTTAGGGTAGGAACACACTAGGCATGAACACTGCGGATTTTATGCAACACATTTTATTGTGGAAAATCCGCAGCGTATTACAGTCGCAGCAGAGGGGGTGAGATATGAACAAATCTCATTCACACGCTGCAAAAATAATGGACCTGCAGTGTGACTTTGGCTTTTTAAGCCGCAGCATGTCAATGTATTCTGTGGAATCGCCGCTCCTCTGTTGCGGAAATGCTGCGGTTCTGCCGCAAAAATCACACAAGAGAAGAAAAAAAAGGCACTTTTTTAAATTGATAAAGTTTAGACTTACCCCGGCCGTAGTCCTGGTGACGCGATCCTCTATTCTTAGCGCAGCCCCGCCTCCTGTCATGACGTTTCATCCCATGTGACTGCTGCAGGTCACATGGTCTACAGCGTCATCCCAGGAGGCGGGGCTACGTTCAGAAGAGAGAGATGCGTCACCAGGACTACGGCCCTGGCAAGTCTAAACTTTTTTTTCCCTGCAGGATTCCCGCAGCGGACACGCCTCACGAAACCTGCGCCACTGTTTGGTGCGGTTTTGCTGGCAGAATTCCCTGCGGCTCCCGGGATAAGCTGTGTAGTTTTACTCAGCATATCCGCCTAGTGTGTCCCTTATGATGTCGCTCCTGGAGCTGCTGCCGCTCTCTAAATAGGCAGTTGGTCCAGTAGAATTTGGAATTATTTTTTTTTGTGAACCAGCTTAAAAAAATACAAAACTTTTGTGTTAGGGCCTGTTCACATCACCGTTCACTTCCGCTCCGGGGTTCCGTCTGAGGTTTCTGTCGGGTGAACCCCGCAACGGAAAGTGAAAGTGACAGCACAGCTTCCGTTTCAGTCACCATTGATCTCAATGGTGACGGAAACATCGCTAATGGTTTCCGTTCGTCACCATTCCGGCTGGTTTTCGGACGGAATTAATAGCGCAGTCGACTGCGCTAATGGTGATGGAAACGGAAGCTGTGCTGTCACTTTCACTTTCCGTTGCGGGGTTCACCCGACAGAAACCTCAGACGGAACCCCGGAGCGGAAGTGAACGGTGATGTGAACAGGCCCTAACACAAAAGTTTTGTATTTTTTTAAGCTGGTTCACAAAAAAAAATAATTCCAAATTCTACTGAACCAACTGCCTATTTAGAGAGCGGCAGCAGCTCCAGGAGCGACATCATAAGGGACACACTAGGCGGATATGTTGAGTAAAACGACACAGCTTATTCCGGGAGCCGCAGGGAATTCTGCCAGCAAAACCGCACCAAATAGTGGCGCAGGTTTCGTGAGGCGTGTCCGCTGCGGGAATCCTGCAGGGAAAAAAAAGTTTAGACTTGCCCCGGCCGTAGTTTAGGTGACGCATCTCTCTCTTCTGAACGTAGCCCCGCCTCCTGGGATGACGCTGTAGACCATGTGACCGCTGCAGCAGTCACATGGGATGAAACGTCATGACAGGAGGCGGGGCTACGCTAAGAATAGAGGATCGCGTCACCAGGACTACGGCCAGGGTAAGTCTAAACTTTTTTATAAATTTAAAAAAGTGCCTTTTTTTTTTTTTCTCATTTGTGATTTTTGCGGCAGAACCGCAGCATTTCCGCAACAGAGGAGCGGCGATTCCACAGAATACATTGACATGCGACTTAAAAAGCCAAAAAGTCACACTGCAGGTCCATTATTTTTGCAGCGTGTGAATGAGATTTGTTCATATCTCATCCACTCTGCTGCGACTGTAATACGCTGCGGATTTTCCACAATAAAATGTGTTGCATAAAATCCGCAGTGTTCATGCCTAGTGTGTTCCTACCCTAAGGCCGGATTCACACAAGCGTGTGCTTTTTGCGCGCGCAAAAATGTGGCGTTTTGCGCTTGCAAAAGGTCCATAACAGCTCCGTGTGTCTGCAGCGTATGATGCGCGGTTGCGTGATTTTCGCGCAGCCGCCATCATTATGACACTCTGTTTGTATGTTTGTAGCACGCGGTGCTTTTCTGTTTTCATTCATAGTTTATACGGCTGCGGAAGCGCTGGGCGTGATTTTCACGCACCCATTGACTTCAATGGGTGCGTGATGCGCGAACAATGCACAAATATCGGACATGTCGTGAGTTTTAAGCAGCGGACTCGCGCTGCGTGAAAATCACTGACAGTCTGCACGGCCCCATAGACTAACACAGGTCCATGCGTGGCGCGTGAAAATCACACACGTTTCACGGATGTATTACACGTTCGTCTGAATAAGCCCTAACAATAAGGCCCAGTTCAGAGTTTTTGGGCCTTGATATTGACTCGGACACTGCGTCAGAATCAGCACCAAAAAACTTCCAAAACCGCCTCCCATTGATTTAATCTGAAATCAATGGGAGCCAGTCGCGGAAAAAAGAAAAAGCAGCACGTCCTTTCTTGCCGCGGTTCTGCCTCTGACCTCCCATCGAAATCAATGGGAGGCAGAAAATGCATTTTTCGCTGCGTTTTCTGTCTGCTGTCCTCAATCGCCGTGGGCAAAAAACGCGGCAAGATAGTGTGGGCAGGTCAAAATCTGCCTCAAAATTCGGTGCGCGGTTCCAGGCGGTCGCCGGTGCGCATGCGCGGGAGTTCGCGGGTGCGCGTGATCGGTCGCACAGGCGGCGGTGTTTGACGGCCCCCATGCTACCCAGGGCCGCCATCAGGGGGGTATTAGGGGTACTGATGTGAGAGGCCCGGCCAAACCTAATTGAAAGGGGGGCCCGCAGCTCATGACATTCTTTTGGTGAAAAAAACGGGCCCCATTGCAGGGGCCTGTTTTTTTTCTACCAAAGGCAAGTCGCGGCAGTTTGCCGGGCCCCCCTTTCAATTAGGTTTGGCCGGGCCTCTCACATCAGTACCCATAATACCCCCCCTGATGGCGGCCCTGGGTACCATGATATAGTACTGGACGGAGTACCGTTAACAGGCGGTGCCACGGTAGGGGGGCCCAGAAAATGTAGCTGTAGGGGGCCCTGAAATTCCTGATGGCGGCCCTGCCTGTGCTGGTACAAATATTATTATTTTTTTTTTTTTTTTTATTTATTTATTTATTTATTTTTTAAATGTATTAATTTATTTATTATTATTTTCTTTATTTTCTATTTTTTTTTATTTTTTATTATTTTTTTTTTTTTTATATAACACCGAACATTAATTTTCAAAAGGGGCGGGAGGGAGGGAGATTGCAATGTAACGGCCAAAAGAGGCAGAGACCCGGAAGACAGCTCCTTAAATCCACTAGGAAGGAGGGAGAAAGGAGAAGGACCATAACCCCTCCCCCCGGATGGAGGGGGCTAAGAGCAGCAGCCAGAGGTAAGAAACTTATTAACCCCTACCCTTGCTGGGCATACAACAAATAGCTGAATCCCTAGCTGGGGCCCTATTCGTTTTTCACACACATTACCTGCAGTCAAAGACCCAGCGGTTAGACACCTATGGGTCT
The DNA here is from genome assembly GCF_050947455.1 of Rhinoderma darwinii. Lineage (NCBI taxonomy): Eukaryota > Metazoa > Chordata > Amphibia > Anura > Rhinodermatidae > Rhinoderma > Rhinoderma darwinii. The sequence continues at coordinate 107,739,370 of NC_134689.1, forward strand.
ACTAATCTGCTATTTAAGGTCCATTGTTCTCTATTACATTCCTATTGCATCTCTACAGTATTGCATCAATCAAACAGCAGGATTTTTATATTCTGCATTGTTATATTGCATTATGTTATGCATTATGGTATAGTGCAGTATATAAGGACACATTACATTACATAAGGATTGTCCTATGGAGGGCATAAGGGACATGAACTGTACTGCACTACTTATGGATTTCTGTTGGATTTTGGATGGACTTCCCTATATATACCCGGATTTCTGGGGCTTAGGGGCAAGTTTGCCTAGTTTTATATAACACTTCAAATTATTTTTATCTGTGATTTTGTGGCAGTAAATTATAAGGTTTTGAACGGGCTGAGGAAGCCTCCATTTTGCCTCTCAAGTGACTGACATTGTGAGGAAGATACGCCGATGTATACATCACAATATTTTATATAATATCAATATACCTGCTACAGTAAACTTAAACTGGGCGACGGTCCCTACGCTCAATAAGTGCACGACAGACAAACAGACAAGGGTACACAGAGCTAGGGGGAGAAAGGGGCAGTTGCCCACGGCAACACCATGAGCAACAAGAGAAGTGAACAAGCCGAGTCAAACCAGGAGAGTACAAGGTGCCAAACGCACCTGCTTCTATGTCTGTGAGACTGACTCCATCTTCCACCACTCAGGATGGCAGGCTTAGGAGTGGGAGAGCCTATCACAGCCTGGCCAGACGGAGCTAGCTCCCGCCCTCTGTCTATTTATACCTGCCTTTCCTGTTCCTCCTTGCTTGTGATTCTTCTCTGTTGGTTTCCTGGACCTGCTGCAGCTTCTTGAACTATTTGTCCTTGCTTCATATTGACCCTGGCTTACTGACTACTCTCCTGCTCTGCGTTTGGTACCTCGTACACTCCTGGTTTGACACGGCTTGTTCACTACTCTCCTGCTCTGCGTTTGGTACCTCGTACACTCTTGGTTTGACTCGGCTCGTTCACTACTCTTGTTGCTCACGGTGTTGCCGTGGGCAACTGCCCCATTTCCCTTAGCTTCTGTGTACCCTTGTCTGTTTGTCTGTCGTGCACTTATTGAGCGTAGGGACCGTCGCCCAGTTGTACCCCATCGCCTAGGGCGGGTCGTTGCAAGTAGGCAGTGACTGAGTGGCGGGTAGATTAGGGCTCACTTGTCTGTTTCCCTACCCCCAGCATTACATAATCACAAGCCAGGAGGAACAGGAAAGGCAGGTATAAATAGACAGAGGGCGGGAGCTAGCTCCGTCTGACCAGGCTGTGATAGGCTCTCCCACTCCTAAGCCTGCCATCCTGAGTGGTGGAAGATGGAGTCAGTCTCACAGACATAGAAGCAGGTGCAGACTGATTATCTATGGGCGTTGATACAGAAGCTGTGCCTGGCAGATCCTTTACAATAGCTGATATAAGCCAGAGTAGCAATGAAGCTTCCCCAGTTAAAGAGGCTCTGTCACCACATTATAAGTGCCTTATCTCCTACATAAGGAGATCGGCGCTATAATGTAGGTGACAGCAGTGCTTTTTATTTAAAAAAAACGATCTATTTTCACCACTTTATTAGCGATTTTCGATTTATGCTAATGAGTGTCTTAATGTCCAAGTGGGCGTGTTTTTACTGTCGACAAAGTGGGCGTTGTACAGAGGAGTGTATGACACTGACCAATCAGCGTCATGCACTCCTGTCTATTCATTTAGACAGCGCATAGGGATCCTTTTAAATCGCTATGCGCTGTCTTATACTAATACATTAACAATACTGAATTGTTTAGACAGTGAATAGACATTCCACGGGATGTCTATTCACAATCTCGGCACTTCGTTACTCTGTCTGTGGTAGTTACAGCAGAGGATGCGTAATCTCGTTGTAACCTGTCATTTACAGCGTAATCTCGCGAGATTACGCTTCCTCTGCTGTAACTACCACAGACAGAGTAACGAAGTGCAGAGATTGTGAATAGACATCCTGTGGAATGTCTATTCACTGTCTAAACACTTCAGTATTGTTAATGTGTTAGTATAAGACAGCACATAGTGATCTAAAAGGAATCCTATGCGCTGCCTAAATGAATGGAGAGGAGTGCATGACGCTGATTGGTCAGCGTCATACACTCCTCTGTACAACGCCCACTTGGTCGAAAGTAAAAACACGCCCACTTGGGCATTAAGACACTCATTAGCATAAATCTAAAATCGCTAATAAATTGGTGAAAATAGATCGGTTTTTTTTACATAAAAAGCACTGCTGTCACCTACATTATAGCGCCCATCTCCTTATGTAGGAGATAGGGCACTTATAATGTGGTGACAGAGCTTCTTTAATGCGAGGGATATGACCAGTAGGGAGGTCAGAAAAACTGAGAAAGGTTCAGAGAAAAACATACAAGATGATCCAATACAAGAAATTCTCAGGACTGTCAAAATATCTAACACTATATTACAAGATACAGTATGTCCATGCAATTAGGAGGATTAAAAGAAGAGGCAGCAATTATAAGGATGGACATGAACAAACTTAGAGGAGGAATGGAAGATAACTCAAAAAAGATAACTGCCCTGGAAAAGATAAACAAAGATCAGGATAAGTTAACCTCTTATTCAGGGGTGAACCTAGCCCCTCTGCTGCCTGAGGCGAACTATAAAAAGACGCCCTCCCCCCAAATCTATCAGAGTTTTTGTCATTACTAGCTTTACACAACAAACACGCAGTATATAAAAAAAATTTAAATAGGAAAACATTTGTCGTTTATTTGTTAAAGGAATAGTGTCACCACAATTTTTTTTTTAATATGTTAAAGATGTTAGTGCTTTATTAAAAACGTTTGGATTAATTTGTGTGTTTGTGTGTTACTTTTTCTTATTTTTACACTTTTTCTTCCCTATGGGGGCTGCCATTTTTTTTTTTTCCGTTTCTGTATGTGTCGATTAACGACACATACAGACATGGAATACGGCAGCTCCAGTCCCATAGGGACTGCGAACGGGGCCCGTTCCATCCACTATCATGTACGCCGCTGTGTGGGAACGGCGCATGCGCCGCTCCCACACAGTTCAATTTGAAATGCGCGCCGTCCGGCGCCATTTTCCTGTGGACCGGAAGTCGCGGCCGGACAGTAAGATTACTACTTCCGGTCGCGTCTTCCGGACTTGTGCACATGGAGCAGAGGCAGCAGATGGAGCGGATGGACCGGAGGGAGCGGCGGCGACTGGAGCAGGTAAGGGATTTCTATGTATGTTTGTGTTTCAGTGTGTGTTTACTACTGTATGTAAACCTACTACACTGTGTGTTAGCTCAAAAAATGGCGACACACAGTGTAGGAGGTTAGACCGTTCAAACCCCTCGTTTCTCCCGGCACTAGCCAGGATAAAGGAGGGGGGGATTCTGAGAGCTCACTAGAGCGAGGGATTTTTACCCAATTTTGCAGCATAAAGCAACGTGGTTGCTTTACCACATGCAATGCTGCAATTTTGGGAATGGCTCCATCTAGTGACCAGCAATGGGAAATATTATAAATTGAATCCAATTGAATCCAATTTATAATATTTCCTGACTCGTGAAAAAAAAAAAAAAAATTAGAACAATGTTTAATCACCTACACACTAATTGTTTAACTAAAAAAAAAAACCATGTTTTGCTGGCAACACATTCCCTTTAAAGTGCTGTTAAATGTATAGAAAAGATTTCAAGAATTCTACTTACTGTATTACTTTAGTATCATAGCTCAGCAACGCAGCATTATCACTGAAAATGGTTTAACACATCTAGTATGTCCCCTTTTTATTACCTAATTGAATTACGAGTTCAGTGGCCAGGCATGGACGGCATGATGCAGTGACGTCATCATGCCGGGCAGTTGACGTCATCAGCGCGCTCCTGATCTCTTGTAGGCCTCAGGCTTAAACCGGGCTGTGGCCTACAAGAGCAAACGGTGGAGCAGGGAGCCAATGGCTGGCAAATTTTAGTATGGGGGGCAAGCACACAGCCCTGGCCCAAGAGTAGCGGCCCATTCTGGGGGCACTGGGCAATTGGCGAGTTTGTCCCCCCAACACCGCTACGGAAGAACTCTGCTACCTGTCAATGGAAAAAATCATCCGCCAGGAGGAAAAAAAATTCTTGATGGCGGTGTACAAGAAAGCCTGCTTTATTGTATCTGGCTAGTTATGAAAAATAGGGGGAACCCCACATCATTTTTTAAAAATAAATAATTGAAAAAAAATTACGTGAGATCCCCTCCATTTTTCATAACTAGCCAGATACAATAAAGCAGTAGCAGCCTAGCATTACCAGGGTGGGAAGGGCCACGATTTTTGGCCATCCGTAGCCTGATAGTACCAGCCTGCGGCCACCCCAGTACCCGCACTTCACTTCAGATGGTCGGGTACTGGATCGTACCCGGCTCTTCCCGGTACTCCTGGTGGCAGTAGGTACTGGGGTAATAATGGGGGGTTAGTGCTAGCCTTTTAACTGACTAACACTAAGCCCCTTCTTAGTAATGGACACTCTCAATCAGACAGCAGCCATTACTAAGGCAGTAATGAAGTATTAAAAACCGACATAAAAATTTTATTTTATTGAAATAACTCTTCCACACAATCCACTTTAAACATTTTATTAAAAAAAAAGAAAAAAAACTTAAATCAGCGAAGTAGTCCAACAAATCTACGACGTAGTCCAAATGGTCCAGTGGAACCTGCAAAACAAAAATGAGCAGTATGAAAAATAAAAATAAAGATGGCTGCCCCCAGAAAAGTACAAACATATGAATAAATAGTTACTTTAGGGAACATATTAAAATAATTAGAAAAAATAGCCCCATAAAGTAAAACATATAAAATAAAATATAAATAAAAAATAACACCTTTCCTTTAAAGAGAACCTTTCACCTCCCCATACACGTGCAGCTGAGTGCAGCATGTAATGGGCAGGGCTGCACAAACTCTGGGGCACTTTACATTTTTTTTCTAGCCTCCTTCGCTATTTAGATATCGGTGCCGTAATATTTGTCGCCCGATATTTAAATAACCCCCTGAACTGTCAGTGCGGAGGTAACTGGCAAGGGGGCGTGTAACATCGCCGTGGCACTGTCCAATCAGCTACGGACAGTGTCACAGCAAGAGCTGGAGAGAGGAGAGCGTGTGCGCGCAGCTCCGCCACCACTACGGAACAGAAGAGGAGAAGAGACTGAACTCTTCTTCTTCTGCTCCATGTTATCAGAGCTGTGCGTGCGCACGCTCTCACTCTTTAGATCTCGGCAGACAAGGACAAGACTGACCTCTCACGAGAGATCACACTGTCTTGTACTTGCCTGCTGAGAGCTGGAGAGTGAGAGCATGCGCACGCACACGATCGCCTCTCTCCAGCTCTTGCTGTTGATACTGTCCGTAGCTGATTGGACAGTGTCACAGCGATGTTACATGGCCCCTTGCCAATTACCGCCCCATTGACAGTTCAGGCGGTTATTTACATATGGGATGCCAAATATTGCGGCACCGATATCTAAATAAGGAAGGAGGGTAGGAAAAAAAAGATAAAGTGCCCCAGAGTTTGTGCAGCCCTGACCATTACATGCTGCACTCAGATGCACATCTATGGGCAGATGAAAGGTTCTCTTTAAAGTGTAACAACTTTTGACATGTCAGAAGTTTTGATCAGTGGGGTCCAAGCACTGAGACCCCCCACTAGTTGCTAAAACGAAGCAGCAGAAGTGCTCGGGCGAGCGGTGTGACATGACATGATAAAAGTTTAGTTACTGTTTAAAGGCTATGTACACCTTTATATATACACCTATATATATATACACTACCGTTCAAAAGTTTAGGGTCACTTAGAAATTTCCTTATTTTTGAAAGAAAAGCACAGTTTTTTTTAATGAAGATAACATTAAATTAATCAGAAATACACTCTATACATTGTTAATGTATAGAGGCCCAATTCCAGCAACCGTCACTCCAGTGTTCTAATGGTACATTGTGTTTGCTAACTGTGTTATAAGGCTAATGGATGATTAGAAAACACTTGAAAACCCTTGTGCAATTATGTTAGCACAGCTGTAAACAGTTTTGCTGTTTAGAGGAGCTATAAAACTGACCTTCCTTTGAGCTAGTTGAGAATCTGGAGCATTACATTTGCGGGTTCGATTAAACTCTCAAAATGGCTAGAAAAAGAGAGCTTTCATGTGAAACTCGACAGTCTATTCTTGTTCTTAGAAATGAAGGCTATTCCATGTGAGAAATTGCCAAGAAACTGAAGATTTCCTACAACGGTGTGTACTACTCCCTTCAGAGGACAGCACAAATAGGCTCTAACCAGAGTAGAAAGAGAAGTGGGAGGCTGCGCTGCACAACTGAGCAACAAGACAAGTACATTAGAGTCTCTAGTTTGAGAAATAGCCGCCTCACAGATCCTAAACTAGCAGCTTCATTAAATAGTACCCGCAAAACGCCAGTATCAACGTCTACAGTGAAGAGGCGACTCAGGGATGCTGGCCTTCAGGGCAGAGTGGCAAAGAAAAAGCCATATCTGAGACTGGCTAATAAAAGGAAAAGATTAATATGGGCAAAAGCACACAGACATTGGACAGAGGAAGATTGGAAAAAAGTGTTATGGACAGACGAATCGAAGTTTGAGATGTTTGGATCACACAGAAGAACATTTGTGAGACGCAGAACAACTGAAAAGATGCTGGAAGAGTGCCGACACCATCTGTCAAGCATGGTGGAGGTAATGTGATGGTCTGGGGTTGCTTTGGTGCTGGTAAAGTGGGAGATTTGTACAAGGTAAAAGGGATTTTGAATAAAGATGGCTATCACTCCATTTTGCAACGCCATGCCATACCCTGTGGACAGCGCTTGATTGGAGCCAATTTCATCCTACAACAGGACAATGACCCAAAGCACACCTCCAAATTATGCAAGAACTATTTAGGGAAGAAGCAGGCAGCTGGTATTCTATCTGTAATGGAGTAGCCGGCGCAGTCATCAGATCTCAACCCCATAGAGCTGTTGTGGGAGCAGCTTGACCGTATGGTACGCAAGAAGTGCCCATCAAGCCAATCCAACTTGTGGGAGGGGCTTCTGGAAGCATGGGGTGAAATTTCTCCCAATTACCTCAGCAAATTAACAGCTAGAATGCCAAAGGTCTGCAATGCTGTAATTGCTGCAAATGGAGCATTCTTTGACGAAAGCAAAGTTTGAAGGAGAAAATTATTATTTCAAATAAAAATCATTATTTCTAACCTTGTCAATGTCTTGACTATATTTTCTAGTCATTTTGCAACTCATTTGATAAATATAAGTGTGAGTTTTGATGGAAAACACAAAATTGTCTGGGTGACCCCAAACTTTTGAACGGTAGTATATATATATATATATATATATATATATATATATATATATATATATATATATATTTATATATATATATATATGTATATAATCCCAAAAAAATGAAGAGGCAGCACTCCAAGGAAATTGGTGAAAAAAAGTGGTGTGTTTATTCACCCCAGGCAGGCAACGTTTCGATCCGTCTCTATGGGATCTTTGTCAAGCAATGACCAACAATCTTAACAGGGTATATATAACCCAGTGTGGTAATACAATCAGTGATTCAACCTGAGTTAACAAGTAGGAACAGGTGATCCATTAGTGGTTACTGTGGTTACTACATAACAACTTAAGTGAGCGTGAGCCATCTGCGCAGAGAGCCCTCTGTTATAACAGTGTGTATAGCGGTACAGTGTATACAGTGTTTAGTAAACATTGGTGAAGTGTCAGATTTACAATAAAACGTACAGTACAGGAAAGACGATACTCACCGTTGGACGACAATCAATGAAGAGAAACTCACTACATCAGCGTCCCTGCATAAGGGGAGGAGACGGGCGATGACAGTACAAACGTACTGCGCATGCGCACCGCTAATATGATGTTTTCAGTGTGGCAGGGTAAAAGAGGAAAGAAAAGAAGAAAGAGTACCAAGAACGGCAGATAACAAGACCAGGTAAGTAATCGGAACTAGTGCGTAACCTATTTTCAAGACAATGCTACTAACCGCTGCGGTATTACTGCATACTAAGGCAGATTTGCCATTCAGGAGTCTGGGAAAGCTGGGTGACATTCCCCTTAAAAACTATAACACTTATGTCCTATGAAAATAGCAAAAGGGGGAAACCCTAGGAAGGCATAATAAGTTTAGGCAGAGGGGTTACCTGTAATCCATTGTAGAAACCAACATGGATAGAACCACTACCATCTCAAGAGACACACTCCTCCCTGACAACACAACTACTGCAGTGACTAAACGATTGACTGGAGTACCATTTATATCCACCTACACTGAACAAAGCAACAAGATTGCTAACATCATAAGGAGACATTGGCCTATTCTTCACAGCAGCCTTAGACATGTTCCTGAATTTAAGATTCAACCACTATTCTCTTAGAGACGTTCAAAGAATTTCAAAGACAGACTGGTTAGGGCATCCTTTGAGCCCAAGGTAAAAAAAAAACAGGACAACGTTTCTTGACAGCAAGTAACACAGGGTGCTATCCTTGTTTATCCTGTGTGAATTGCCATTACATGATTAACCCCTTAATGACCGGGCCATTTTGCACATTAATGACCAAGGATTATTTTTTGTTTTTTCATGGTCGCATTCCAAGAGTCGTGAGGGTATGTGCACACACACTAATTACGTCCGTAATTGACGGACGTATTTCGGCCGCAAGTACCGGACCGAACACAGTGCAAGGAGCCGGGCTCCTAGCATCATAGTTATGTACGACGCTAGGAGTCCCTGCCTCTCTGCAGGACAACTGTCCCGTACTGTAATCATGTTTTCAGTACGGGACAGTAGTTCCACGGAGAGGCAGGGACTCCTAGCATCGTACATAAGTATGATGCTAGGAGCCCGGCTCCCTGCACTGTGTTCGGTCCGGGACTTGCGGCCGAAATACGTCCGTCAATTACGGACGTAATTAGTGTGTGTGCACATACCCTCACTGTTTTTGTATTCCGTCGACATAGCCGTATAAGGGCTTGTTTTTTGCGGGACGAGTTGTATTTTGTAATTGTACCATTTTTAGATGCTTATAATATATCGATTAACTTTTATTAACTTTATTTTAGGAGAGAATTGAAAATAAGCAGCTATTCCAGCATTGATTTTCACGTTACAAATTTACGGGGATACCAAATATGTAAGGGTTTTATATGTTTTCCTATGTTTGCACAATAAAAAGCCTTTTAGAAAAAAATTACTTGTTTTTGCATCGCCGCATTCCAAGAGCCGAAACGTTTATATTTTTCCGTCAATGTGGCCGTATTGGGGCTTGATTTTTGCGGGCCAATGTGTAGTTTTCATTAGTACTATTTTGAGGTACATAGGACTTATAGATTCATTTTTATTTAATTTTTTATGGGGGGAATGGGAGAAAAGAGAGAATTTTGCCATTGTTTTTTGCATTTTTTTTGGACGCCGTTCATCCGGCGGTTTAATTAATGTGTTAATTTTATTGGTCAAGTCGTTACGATCGCGGGGATACCATATATGTGTATGTGTGATTTGTTTTGACACTTTTACTAAATAAAACCACTTTTTGGGCAAAAAAAGTCGTTTTATTTGATTTTCACTGTAATTATAATTTATTTTTTTTCACAAACTTTATTTAACTGATTGCCATTTTTTTTTTTAGTCCCACCAGGGGACTTCACTATGCTATGTGCCGATCGCATATATAACGCTTTGGTATACTTCGTATACCAAAGCATTATTGCCTGTCAGTGTAAAACTGACAGGCAACCTATTAGGTCATGCCTCCGACATCGCCTAACAGGCAGATGCTGAAGGCAGACCTGGGGGTCTTTGTTAGACCCCCGCTGCCATGGAAACCCGACGGCGACCCGCGATTTGTTTGCGGGGGCGCCGATGGGGTGACAGAGGGAGCTCCCTCCCTCTGTCAAACACATTAGATTCCGCTGTCACTATTGACAGCGGCATTTAATGGGTTAAACTGCTGGAATCGGAGCGCACTTCGATTCCGGCAGTTGCAGCAGGAGCCAGGCTGTGTATAACAGCCGTGCTCCTGCCGCTGATCGCGTGGGTACAGTGGCAGTACCCGCGCCATCACAGGACGGATATATCCGTCCTCCTGCGCGAACTAGCTGCTGCAGAGGACGGATATATCCGTCCTTCGGCGTTAAGAGGTTAAGGGACGCACCTTTACACATCCCATTACGGACAAGACAACCCAAATCAAGCATGATCTCACCTGTAACTCCTCATTTGTGATTTACTTACTGGAATGTCCCTGCGGACTGTGGTACATTGGCAGGGGCGTAGCTAAAGGCTCACGTGCCCCGATGCAAAAATTCCTACTGGGCCCCCCCCACCCGCAAACTTCTCATGGCCGACGGTCCGCAGCTTTCAGCTGCATCGCTGGGTCTCCTAAGTGACCCAACAATGCAGCACTAGCAGCCGGGGGCGTCACTAAGGCTGGGTTCACACACCCTATTTACGGACGTAATTCGGGCGTTTTAGCATTGAATTACGTCCGAAAATGCGGCTCAAAAGCGTTGACAAACATCTGCCCATTCATTTGAATGGGTCTTACGATGTTCTGTGCCGACGTTCATTTTTTTTTACACGTCGCTGTCAAAAGGCGGCGCATAAAAAAGACGCCCGCGTCAAAGAAGTGCCTGTCCCTTCTTCAGACGTAAATGGATCCGTTTTCCATGGACTCCATAGAAAAACAGCTCCAATTACGTCCGTAATGGACGCAGCGAAAGACGCCTGCACATGCCAATATGGCTGAAATTACGGTGCTGTTTTCTCCTGAATACAGCACCGTAATTTCAGCCGTAATGGACGCTGCCGTGTGAACATACCCTCAGGGCTTAAAATGTCAGGGAAATAGCCCCAATACATATGTGTCCGCCCAAAAAAAAGTGTGTATATGAGACAGCATAGCATATCTATAGCACTACGACCCTATAAACTATGGATAAGATTAGATACAGTGGCTCAGCAGACAGTATCACACATGATAGGATTAGATACAGTGGCTCAGAAGGCAGTATCACACATGATAGGATTAGATACGGTGGCCCAGCAGACAGTATCACACATGATAGGATTAGATACAGTGGCTCAGCAGACAGTACCACACATGATAGGATTAGATACAGTGGCTCAGCAGACAGTACCACACATGATAGGATTAGATACAGTGGCTCAGAAGGCAGTATCACACATGATAGGATTAGATGCAGTGGCTCAGCAGACAGTATCACACATGATCGGATTAGATATAGGGCCCAGCAGACAGTATCACACAAGATACGATTAGATACAGGGCCCAGCACATAGTATCACACATGATTGGATTAGATACACAGCTCAGCAGACAGTATCACACATGATTGGATTAGATACAGGGCCCAGCAGACAGTATCACACATGATAGGATTAGATACAGTGGCTCAGCAGACAGTACCACACATGATAGGATTAGATACAGTGGCTCAGCAGACAGTACCACACATGATAGGATTAGATACAGTGGCTCAGAAGGCAGTATCACACATGATAGGATTAGATGCAGTGGCTCAGCAGACAGTATCACACATGATCGGATTAGATATAGGGCCCAGAAGACAGTATCACACAAGATACGATTAGATACAGGGCCCAGCAGACAGTATCACACATGATTGGATTAGATACACAGCTCAGCAGACAGTATCACACATGATTGGATTAGATACAGGGCCCAGCAGACAGTATCACACATGATAGGATTAGATACAGTGGCTCAGCAGACAGTACCACACATGATAGGATTAGATACAGTGGCTCAGCAGACAGTACCACACATGATAGGATTAGATACAGTGGCTCAGAAGGCAGTATCACACATGATAGGATTAGATGCAGTGGCTCAGCAGACAGTATCACACATGATCGGATTAGATATAGGGCCCAGAAGACAGTATCACACAAGATACGATTAGATACAGGGCCCAGCAGACAGTATCACACATGATTGGATTAGATACACAGCTCAGCAGACAGTATCACACATGATTGGATTAGATACAGGGCCCAGCAGACAGTATCACACATGATAGGATTAGATACAGTGGCTCAGCAGACAGTACCACACATGATAGGATTAGATACAGTGGCTCAGCAGACAGTACCACACATGATAGGATTAGATACACAGCTCAGCAGACAGTATCACACATGATAGGATTAGATGCAGTGGCTCAGCAGACAGTATCACACATGATAGGATTAGATACAGTGGCTCAGCAGACAGTACCACACATGATAGGATTAGATACAGGGCCCAGCAGAGAGTATCACACATGATAGGATTAGATACAGTGGCTCAGCAGACAGTACCACACATGATAGGATTAGATACAGTGGCTCAGAAGGCAGTATCACACATGATAGGATTAGATACAGTGGCTCAGCAGACAGTATCACACATGATAGGATTAGATATAGGGCCCAGCAGACAGTATCACACATGATTGGATTAGATACAGGGCTCAGCTCGCTGACATTGCGGCTCCAGCGCTGGACCCAGGATAGGTAAGAATAATAATTTTGCTTCTTTATGTGTTACTGATTATTTTTGTGTGTTTGTGTTTTTTTTACACGTTCGGTTGTTGGACTTCGGATTCGAGGACTTCAATGACGGCGTTTTTTTTATTCTCAATAAAATGGTTAATGAGGGTTGTGTTTTTTTATTTCAATAAAATATTTTTTCTATGTGATTGTATCTTTTTAAACTTTATTATCACCACCTTAGTAATGGCCGCTGGCTGATTGACAACCTCCATTACTAAGGCGAGGCTTAATGTTAGCCGGTACAGAGGCTACACTAACCCCCATTATTACCCCGGTACCCACCGCCACCAGGGGTACTGGGAAGAGCCGGGTACGAACCAGTACCCGACCATCTGTAGTGACGGGCAGGCACCGGGGTGGCCGCAGGCTGGTAGTATTAGGCTGGGGAAGGCCAAAAACAGTGGCCCTTCCCACCCTTGTAATGCTGCCTGCTGCTGCTGTGTTGTATCTGGCTGGTTATGAAAATAGGGGGGGACCCCACATCGTTCTTTCCAATTATTTTTTATTTTATTTTTTTTTAAATGACGTGAGGTCCCCCCCATTTTTCATAACCAGCCAGATACAATAAAGCAGCAGCAGCCTAGCATCACCAGGGTAGGAAGGGCCACTGTTTTTGGCCTTTCCCCTCCTGATAATACCAGCCTGCGGCCACCCCAGTGGCCGACCATCACTACAGATGGTCAGGTACTGGATCGTACCCGGCTCTTCCCAGCACCCCTGGTGGCGGTGGGTACCGGGGTAATAAAGGGGGTTAGTGTTCGCCTCTGCACCAGCTAACACTAAGCCCCGCCTTAGCAATGGACGTCGTCAATCAGCCGGCGGCCATTACTAAGGCGGTAGTAATATAGTTGAAAAAAAACACAAAGACATAGAAAAAATATTTTATTGAAATAAAAAAAAAACACAGCCCTCATTAACCATTTTATTGATAATAAAAGAAAAGCTGTCATCGAAGTAGTCCTGGAATCCGCCGTAGTCCAACGACCGAACCTGTAAGAAAACACACAAAAAATGATTAGTAACACATGTGTTAGGCTTAGATACAGGGCCCATGTGTGATACTGTCTGTGGGACCCTGTATCTAAGCCTACCACAACGTAGGCTTAGATACAGGGTCCAGCAGACAGTAATCTTATACAGTATAAGCGTGGTAGGCTTATATACAGGGCCCAGCAGACAGGATCACGCATGGGCCATGTATCTAAGCCTACCATGTGATTGGCTTAGATACAGGGCCCAGCAGACAGGATCACACAATCTGTGATCCTGTCTCATGGGCCCCCTAAGCCTGATACATCGTAGGCTTAGGGGTTGTGCAGTCCCTAAACATTGATGGCCTGTCCTCAGGATAGGCCATCAATAGCTGATGTGTCGCCCGGGACCCGCAAATCAGCTGTTTTGAAGGGGCCGCAGCACTCGTACAAGAGCTGCTTCCCCTTCATTTCACTACTTGCTCACACTGTGAATCGCCGACACGGATTCACAGTGTGACCGGAATGAAGTGACCGGAATGAAGGGGAGCAGCTCTCGTACGAGTGCTGCAGCCCCTTCAAAACAGCTGATTGGCGGGTCCCGGGAGTCAGACCCCGCCAGTCAGGGCTAACCTTACCTTCCTCTTCGGCCGCGGTGGGAGTTCTGTCGTCTCGATGCTGTGCGATCCGGAACCAGGAAGGTAAGTAAAGTACATTACTATAGTAACAGGGGCCCGCGGCCCGAGTTACTATAGTAACTTTTTATTGATGTGATGCGAGGGGCCGTGGGCCCCCCTGGCTTCGGGGCCCAGTCGCAATTGCGACCGCTGCGACCCCTATAGCTACGCCAGTGTACATTGGGGAGACCAGCCTAGAACTAAAGGTACGACTCAACAACCATCGTTTCACCATTCAAAATAAAAGGTTAGACTTGCCTGTTTCCAAGCACTTCGCTCAAATGAATCATACGGAGAAACCGTTAAAATTCAGGATAATCGACCACATCCCACCCCTACGTCGAGGTGGTGACAGAGTGGCTTTTTAAAAAAAACGGGAACTCGAATAGATATTCAGGCTGAATACCCTTAGACCCTACGGCCTTAATGTTGATTTCAAGGTGGGCGCTGCTGGTTTAGGTTGAGGACTCCTTTGGATCCCACTGATGTGCTCTCTTACCTTCGCTCGCTAATGGTTTAGACATGTACTGACATTCTTTACATTGCTTTTATCAAATTGTATTTTGTTATTCAGTAATATTTCTCTATTATTATTTTCTAGGGATTCGTTTTCCCTGCTTGCTTCTGGGAGTTTGACCCTCACCCCCGTTGGACACACATACAAATTATGTTTCCCCCTTTTTTCAGTCTGGCAACTGTATTCATTTTTTTGTCACCAGATATGCCATACCAGGACCAAATAGTTTGCATTATAATCATTATTATTCTGTTTACGGTAACTCCATAATTAAAGCATACTTATTACACTTGATGTCTCTGTGCTTTTGCATTCTTGAATTGGAAGTGCCTCCACAATATCTACACTAACACCCTTTACAGACACTGGAAGTTGGGATACTCACTTGTGTGTACACAAATAAGTTACCCCTTTTTACTTTGTACCCCTAGGAGTGGACCCCATCACGTGGGGACCCTGCGACGGGTTGTGTTCTGTGCAATTGGGTCCTGGTTTTTAACCCCTTCCCGCACCTTGACGTTAATGCACGTCAATGTGAGCAGTCACTTTGCGCACCTTGACGTGCAGTAACGTCAGTGCTTTGACAGTTAACCGCCGTGTGGCGCTACACCGCAGCGGCGGTTAACTGTGCAGGGTGTCTGCCCTGCATTCCCCGTTGCCGATCAGCGGCCTATCGCCGCTGATTTCGGCAGTTAACCCATTAATTGCGGCGTTCGATTTTGAACGCCACAATTAAGGTGTTTAGTGCCGATCGGCAGCCCCCTTGTGAAATCACGGGGGCTGGCGATGGTACCCATGGCAACCGGACGCCAAACAATGGCTTCCAGGCTGCAACCGGAGGGTGGTCGTCGTAGGCTTCCTGTCAGTGTGACAGTTAGAACACATTACACTACGTGTGTAGTGTAATGTGTTCCAGCAGCGATCAGAGCTGCAAGTCTAAGTGTCCCCTAGTGGGACAAGTGAAAAAAGTAAAAAAAAGAATAAAAATGTTTGGAAAAAAGTGTAAAAATAAAAGTTATAAGTGATATAAACAAGAACTGCTTTTTTTCCTATAATAAATCTTTTATTATAGGAAAAAAAATGAACACGTAACAAAAAAGTACACATATTTGGTATCACCGCGTTCGTAACGACCCCAACTATAAAACTATAATATTATTTTTCCCGCACGGTGAACACCGCAAAAAAAAATAACGAAAAACAATGCCAGAATCACTATTTTTTGGTCACCACCCCTCCCAAAATATACAATAAAAAGTGATCAAAAAGTCACATGTACGCCAAAATAGTACTGATACTACAACACGTCCCGCAAAAAACAAGCCCTTACACAGCTTTTTTGACTGAAAAATAAAAAACTTATGGCTCTCAGAATATGGTGACACAAAAAATAAATTATTTTCTAAATAAGTTATTTTATTGCACAAACGCTGCAAAACATAAAAAAACAATATACATATGGTATCGCCGTAATCGTACCGACCCGCAGAATAAAATATAATGGTCATTTATAGCCCAGGGTGAACGCTGTAAAAAAATAAATAAAAATCATTGTCAGAATTTATGGCTTTTGGTCACCTGGCTTGCCGAAAAATGGAATAAAAAGTGATAAAAAAAATGGCATGTACCCCAAAATGGTACCAATGAAATCTACAGATTGTCCCGCAAAGAATAAGCCCTCACACGGCTCCAGTGGTGAAAAAATAAAAAAAAGTTCTGTCTCCCAGAATATGGCGATGCAAAATGTGCAGTGTTCCAAAAGCGGATAAGATCAGGCGCCATTTATAAGTGCCACAAAGGCCACATATCTGCGGATTATTATTTATTTACCGCATTATTATACCCTTTATTATACCCCTCGTGTACTCTGCCCAGTCTACATTTGCCCCCACATCATAAACTGAAATACCAGCAAAACGCCAGAGCTACTACCAAGCAAAATCTGCGCTCCAAAAGCCAAATGGCGCTCCCTCCCTTCTGAGCCCTGCAGCGTGCCCAAAAAGCCATTTACGTCCACCGATATGGCATCGCCATACCCGGGAGATGCCGGTTAAAATTTTATGAGGTATTTGTGGCACAAACTGGGCACAACATATAGTGCACTAAAATGGCACATCAGTGGAAAATTTTAATTTTCACTCTGCACCATCCGCTGCGCATTAAAACCTTCGCGCACCATGACTTAATAGCATGTCGTGGTGTGGGGGGTGATATATGGAGCTTCTCACTCACTGAGCCCGCGCCATACACTGCGGGTGTCAGCTGTGTATTACAGCTGATACCCGGGACTAACGGACAGAAACAGCGAACACGCTGTTACAGGAGCCTGTAAGAATGACAATATACTGCAATACATTAGTATTGCAGTGTACTCTACCAGTGATCTAACGATTGCTGGTTCAAGTCTCCTAGGGGGACTAATAAAATAAGTAAAAACAAAAGTAAATAGTTATTATTAGTGGAAAAAAATTAAATAAATATTTAAAGTCCAAAAAGAAACCCTTTTCACATTTTTTCTCTAAAGTAATGTAAAAAAATAAAAAAAATACACAAAATTGGTATCGCTGCGTCCGTAAAAGTCCATACTATTACAATATACCATTATTGAACTCGCACAGTGAACGCCGTGAAAAATAAAGAATTTTAAACGGCTAAATCACAGTTTTTTGGTCACCTTCGCTCTACCAAAAAATGTAATAAAAAGTGCTCAAAAAGTCTTATGTACCAAAAAATGGTACCAATAAAAACTACAGCTCGTCCCGCAAAAAATAAGTCCTCACACCACTCTATTGACGGAAAAATAAAAAAAGTTGTGGCTCTCGGAAAGCGGGGAGGAAAAACGAAAAAGAAAAAGCAAAACATTGTTCAGTTCGGAAAGGGTTAATTACTTTCCAATGAAAAAAAAACATTTATGACCACATATGGGGTATAGCCGTACTCGGGATAAATTGCTTTACAAATGTTGGGGTGGATTTTCTCCTTTATCCTTTGTGAAATTGAAAAAATGCAACATTTTAGTGGAAATAATGTTGATATTAATTTTCACGGCCTAATTCTAATAAATTCTGCAAAAGACGTGTGGGGCCTAAATTCTCACTGTACCCCTAGATAGATTCCTTAAGTGGTATAGTTTCCCAAATGGGGTTACTTTTGGGGGGCTTCCCCTGTTTCGGTCTCTCAGTGGCTTTGCAAATTCGACATGACACCCAAAAACCATTTCAGCTAAATTTGAGCTCCAAAAGCCAAATAGCGCTCCTTCCCTTCTAAGCCCCGGTGTGGGTTCAAACAGCAGTTTATTACCACATATGGGGTATTTACGTAATCAGGAGAAATTGCTTTACAAATGCTGGGGTGCTTTTTCTCCTTTATTCCTTGTAAAAATTAAAAGTGTCTAAGTTCTTATAGAAAAAAAGTAGATTTTTACCTTTACAGACTAATTCCAATGAATTTAGCAAAACAACTGTGGGGTCAAAATGCTAACTTTACCCCTAGAAAAATTCCTTGAGGGGTGTAGTTTCCAAAATGGGGTCACTATTGGGGGGTTTCCACGGTTTTCATCCCTCCAGTGCATTGCAAACGCGAAACGGCACTGAAAACTATTCCAGCAAAATCAGAAATCCAAAATCCAAATGGTGCTACTTCTCTTCTGAGCCCTGCTGCGGATCCAAATAGTAGTTTATTACCACATATGGGGTATTGCTATAATCGGAAGAAATTGCTTTACATATGTTGGGGTGTTTTTTCTCCTTGCAAAAATTTAACATTTCTCAGTTTTTTCACAAAAAAAGCAGATTTTCATCTTCACATACTAATTAAAATAAATGTAGCAAAAAAACTGTGGGTTCAAAATCCTAACTATGCCCATAGATAAATTCCTTGAGGGGTATAGTTTCCAAAATGGGGTCACTTTTGGGGGGTTTCCACTGTTTTGGCACCACAAGACCTCTTCAAACCTGACATCGTGCCTAAAATATATTCTAAAAAAAGGAGGCCCCAAAATCCACTAGGTGCTCCTTTGCTTCTGAGGCCTGTGTTTCAGTCCATTACCGCACTAGGGCCACATGTGGGATAGTTCTAAAAACTGCAGAATCTAGGCAATAAATATTGAGTTGCATTTTTTGGGTAAAATCTTCTGTGGTACAGAAAAAATGTATTACAAATGAATTTTCGAAAAAAAAAATGAAATTTGTAAATGTCACCTCTACTTTGCTTTAATTCCTGTGAAACACCTAAAGGGTTAAAACACTTTCTGAATCTGTTTTACAAGTAGATACATTTAAATTTAGAAAAATGCTAATTTTTGCTAATTTTCTCTAAATCTTGGTGTTTTTTACAAATAAATATTACATTTATCGACCAATTTTTTTCCCTAACATAAAGTACAATATGTCACGAGAAAACAATCTCAGAATCACTTGGATAGGCTAAAGCATTCCGGAGTTATTACCACATAAAGTGACACATGTCAGATTTGAAAAATCGGCTTCGTCCTGAAGGCCAAAACAGGCTCAATCCTGAAGGGGTTAATAAGTATTAGGCCTCCTAGGGTTTCCCCCTTTTGCTATTTTCATAGGACATAAGTGTTATAGTTTTTAAGGGGAACGTCACCCAGCTTTCCCAGACTCCTGAATGGCAAATCTGCCTAAGTATGCAGTAATACCGCAGCGGTTAGTAGCATTGTCTTGAAAATTGGTTACGCACTAGTTCCGATTACTTACCTGGTCCTGTTATCTGCCATTCTTGGTACTCTTTCTTCTTTTCGTTCCTCTTTTACCCTGCCGCACTGAAAACATCATATTAGCGGTGCGCATGCGCAGTACGTTCGTACTGTCATCGCCCGTCTCCTCCCCTTATGCATCACGTGCGCGCATGCGCATACGTGAGCCGGGGACGCTGATGTATTGAGTTTCTCTTCATTGATTGTTGTCCAACGGTGAGTATCGTTTTTCCTGTACTGTACATTTTATTGTAAATCTGCCACTTCACCAATGTTTACTAAACACTGTATATACTGTACCGCTATACACACTGTTATAACAGAGGGCTCTCTGTGCAGATGCCTCACGCTCACTTAGGTTGTTATGTAGTAACCACAGTAACCACTAATGGATCACCTGTTCCTACTTGTTAACTCAGGTTGAATCACTGATTGTATTACCACACTGGGTTATATATACCCTGTTAAGATTGTTGGTCATTGCTTGACAAAGATCCCATCGAGACGGAACGAAACGTTGCTTGCCTGGGGTGAATAAACACACCACTGTTTTTCACCAATTTCCTTGGAGTGCTGCCTCTTAATTTTTTGGGGATTTCATTAACAAGGGTTCCAACCTAGGAGGCCTGCACCCACTGCTGTTGCTGTGCTGCTTTATTCTTTTTCTCGTGATATATATATATATATATATATATATATATATATATATATATATATATATATATATATATATATATATATAAATATCTATCAATGCGATTGGTGCAAGTTTTAATTACTTTTTTTTAAAATGATTATTACTTTTTGAGATACAGCTGATTTGTATCCTGTATACAGAGCAGCTGTATATAGCGCTGAGACCTAAATCCATTATGTCGCCTTTTATCGATCACATCTAAGTTATGAACTTAGATGTGATTGGTAACAGCTCGATCCTGCAGGACCCGCTGACACTGAATTAGTCAGTCCCGCTGACATGACAGATACAGGATTCAGCGCTATATACAGCTGCTCTGTATACAGGATACAAAGCAGCTGTATCTCAAAAAGTAAAAATTATTTTTAATAAAAAGTCATTAGAGAGTTGCACCAATCACACTGAACACCACCCCCTTGCAGTATAATAACTACTGAGGGTGCTATGGGGGGATTATACTGCAAGGAGGGTACAAACTCTGACTGCTGTGGGGGAGTGCTGCGCTCAGCTTCCTGCCCCCACTGGTTTAAGTGATGGTGGGGTTGTCTGAGCATCTTACTGACAGCTGAGGGCTCTATGGGGCTGAATAATCCCCCCATAGAACCCTCACTAATTACTATACTGCAAGGTGGGGGTAGGGGCGTTTAACTGACTGCTAAGGGCTCTAAGGGGGCGGATTCCCCTTAGAGTCCTCAGCAGTCAATCAGACGCTCAGACCCACGCTAACCTTGCAGTATGGTAGCTAGTGAGGACTCTATGGGGAAGATTATTCTCCCCTATAGAGCCGTCGGCTGTCAGTAAGATGCTCAGACCGCCCCTTCTAGAATCCCCCACCCTTCAGCGTCGGCCGATCACTTTTGAATTAGCGGGGGCAGGTTTATGGGGAAGGATTATACTGTGCTCAGCTTCCTGCCCCATCTAATTTAAAAGGGGTCGGCCAACGCTGGGGGGCCGGGACTATACTCCAATGGGGGGTCTGGGCGTTATACTGACAGCAGAGGGCTCTATAGGGGGCAATTATCCCCCCCATAGAGACCTGACTTGTTACTATACAGCACGGTTAGGGGTGACTGAGCATCTGACTGACTGCTCTAAAGGGGGGCAGAATCCCCCCTCTATAGAGCCCTCACATCACTATAATGGAAGGATGTGGGGGTCTGAGCATCTGACTGACTGCTCTAAAGGGGGTGGGGCAGAATCCCCCCTATAGATCCCTCTGCAGTAAGTCAGACGCTCAGACCCCCCCCCCTATCCTTCAATTATAGTGATGTGAGGGCTCTATGGGGTGGATTATTCCAGCCCCATATAGCCCTTGGATGTCAGTAAAATGCCCAGACCCCCCTTGCAGTATGCTCCCGCGTCCCGGTCCCAGCAGCTTCGGCCGACCGAGTTAAGGCAGTTACCTTGTGCGTCTCGTCACTTCTCTTCTTTGCTCAACCGCTTCTCCTGCAGACCTGCTCCTCTCTGGCGGCACGTGCTGCGTACAGCGTCAGCGAGGAGGAGGAGTGTTACAGACGTGCCCATCATGCGGCACGTCTGCTAAGTCTGCACGCCCCCTCCCCCCGTTCCAGTCCGTCCCCAGCTGAAAACGCCGCCCTCCATTTTCTGGCAGGTGGCGCTGCCTGAGGCTGTCGGCTCACCTCGCCTCATGGCAGGTGCGGCACTGCCCTAATGACCAGCCTATTTTAAACCTTCATGACCAAGCTATTTTTTACTTTTTTCCATCGTCGCATTCCAAGAGCTATAACTTTTTTATTTTTACGTCTACATAGCTGTATAAGGTCTTGTTTTTTGCGGCACAAGTTTTATTTTTTAATAGCACCATTTTGGGGGACATATTATTTATTAATTAACTTTTATTAACTTTTTTTTGGGGGGGAATAGAATGAAAACAGAAATTTATTTTTTGCGTCTTAAATCTACGCCTTTTACCGTGTGGTAGAAATAACACAATAAATTTATTCAGCGGGTTGTTACGAATGCAACTATACTAAATTTGTATCGATTTTGTATGTTTGACTACTTTTACACAGTAAAAACACTTTTTTTTTCAAAATTATTTGTTTTTGTATCTCCATATTTGAAGAGCAATAACTTTTTTATTTTTTCGCCGATGCAGTTGTATGAGGGCTTTTGTTTTGCTAGATGACTTGTCGTTTTTATTGGTACCATTTTGGAGTAGATGCGACTTTTTGATCACTTTTTATCACATTTTTTTTAAGGCAGGATTCACAGAAAACAGCAATTTTTCCATTGTTTTTTTATATTATTTTTTGCGGCGTTCACCGTGCGGGTTAAATAATGTAATAGATTTATAGTCGGGGTCGTTACGGACACAGCGATATCAAATATGTGTAACTTTTTTACCTTATTTTGTTTTTTTAATAGGAAAGCATTTTGTAAGGGGAAAAAGTGGGTTTTTCATTTTTTTTCACATTTTTTTTTATTAACTTTATTAAACTTTTTTTTTTTACTTTTTTACTAGTCCCACTAGGGGACTTTAATATGCGATTCTCCGATCGCTTTTAAAATACACTGCAATACTTTTGTATTGCAGTGTATTACTGCCTGTCCTCTGGCATGACCTAGCAGGCATTCACTACAGGCAGACCTGGGGGCCTTTATTAGGCCCCCAACTGCCATCGGAGACGCAGACACTCGGCAATCTTATCGCCTGGTGTCAGTGGGATGAGACGGAGCTCCCTCCCTCTCTCCAAAACTACTCAGGAGTTAAATGGGCGAGATCGATACTTATATAGATCTCACCTGTTCGAGTTTGTGGTAGCTGAGACCAGGAGATTTAACGGCTCCCTGCTCTGTTTTTTATTCTGATGTAGTGCCGTGAAAAGGCGTATGCATCAGAATAAAGCCCATTAGTGGCCGCTGTGAAAAGGCGTATTGGCGGTCACTAACGGGTTAAAGAAATGAAACAAGAATTACAATTCCTGTATCAAAAGGTAGAAGAAATGGAGGCTAGAGCAAGAAGAAAAAAACTCAGATTTCTGGGGTTTTCTGAAAAAGAGGAAGGGCAATCTGTTGTAGAGTTTATAACTAACTGGATCCTCCAGACTTTTGGTCAAGCTGGATTTCCACCAACGCTACAAATTGAAAGGGCCCAGAGAGTTTCAAGTAAAGCCAGAAATATTGAGGATCACCCCAGACCTATAATAGTAAATGGATAAAGAACTCATCAGGAAAAACGGCAGAGAATTGAGGACTTTTAGATATAATGATAGCAAGATCTCAATATACCGTGACTTCTCTAGAGAAACTCTGAGGAAAAGGTCTTTGTTCTTCCCAATAAAAAGGAGGTTGCAACTAAATTCCATTCAATACTCAATGCTCTACCCAGCGAGGATGAGAATTTTATGAAAGGAGAAAACCATCTTCTTCGATACTACGGAAATAATAATAATAATAATAATAATAATAATAATAATATCTATAGGGGATAAAGAAACAGGGGGGGGGGGCTTTCTCCAGGGCATTATGTGTTGTTTTTTTTATTTTCTCCTTCTATCCCTACTCCTCTCACTAGCACGTGATGGGGTTTAAAGGTATTTCTTGGAGTGTGAGAAGACTGGGAAAGAATATAAACCATTTTTCAGTATTGGAGGAAGTCATAAAAGAAAAGCCAAATGTCATTTGTTTTCAAGAGGTGCATTTTAACGCAGATACTAAAAAAAAACTAAATTGGCGATGGATTGGAGGACAATATCACTCCAAGTTAACTTACTTGACTTGAGAATTTGGATCTTGGTGGTAGTGTACATACTGATATCTTTCGTAAACGCACTGCTACTAATAGTTTTTTTTACATTGGAATAGCTATCATCCACCAAGTATGAAAAAGGGAATTCCCATAGGCCAGTACCGACGAGCTAAAATAAACTGCTCCAATGATATTGCCTTCCAACAAGAATGTGATACTCTATATGGTAAATTTAGAGCACGAGGTTGTTCCAAAAAAAGCTTACATAGAGCTTATGCCAGGGCTAGGGCGACAGACCAAATGGATCTTCTTATTAATCGAACTAAAAATTTGGGAGAAATGATTACTAACTTTAGATGTAGGAGAACTTATGATATCTGTTCCCAGAGATTGAAAGCCATCTTAGAAAACATTGGCCTATTATTTTGGCCGATCCTGATCTACATGAGGTGCTAAATAGTACCCCAAGTCTTACTTATCGTAGGGGTAAAAATGTTAGCGAATTTTTGGTTCATAGCCACTATTCAAAACCATCTATACCACATGATACATGGCTCCCTTCATCTATTTTCGATTCCTATCCATATGGGCACTGTTCTTTTTGCACTTTTATGACAAAAATGAAGAAATTTGTCGATCCCCTTGATGGGAAGTCTTATGAGATTAGACAGTTCATCAATTGCCAGAGTATGGGAGTAGTATATATTGCGCGATGCCCATGTCCTAAAATTTATGTAGGCAAAACCATCCAACAGTTTAGAAGAAGAATTTCTAAACATTTAAGTTCTATCAACTGACAGGAGGACACCCCGTTTTCCAGACACGAGATATGTGCATGAGAATGATACTAGATCTATCCAATTTTGGGATGTCACCCTGTTGAAACCTGGTCCTAGAGGAGGTAATTTAGACCGTAGATTGTTACAGGAAGAAGCACAGCGGATTTACCGCCTAAACAGCCTTAGTCCTGGTGGACTTAATGAGGGTTTTACTTTTGTGGCCTTCCTGTGAAAAATAATGTTAATATAGCCATGGATCCTGAATTTCCTATGAGCCCTGCAGACAACTCTTGTATTTTCAAATAATTCCTGTCTTTCTAAATATTCCAAATAATGGTAACACTGATTTAACCTTATAAACACTTTTAATGTGGTCGCGTTCGCATACGAAAACTATACTGTCATATCTTGAAATATATTTATACAACGCAGGTGTTTCAATTCTCTTGAGATTATTCTCATACCCTCAAAAATGTTCTATACATATACTTCTTTATGAAGTTCCCCTCTTTTTCATCTACATATTATAATCTATTGTGGATATTGTTATTATTAATAATGTGCAAAAAAAATTTGGCCCATTGATATATATAATAGTCTTTTCTCATATTCTTGACAGTCTTTCCATCAAGTTGAGATCCACTTGTACATTGACTAATATTTTTTATATCTCCTTACTAAGGATTGTTAGATATTCTACCATTGAGATGGATATTGATATTGATATGAATTTATTGACAGTGGATTACTGTCAACTCTTATTACAATCTATTTTCTTAATAAATCTAAATCTGCCTTTTCCACTGTCATTCAAGTCCACCGATATTTACAGTGACTTTCTTTTTCTCTCTCTACTTGGTGTCTCTGGGATAGATATCTTTGCTATACTCCTAATACGATCGTGCCTCTATATCTAAGTTCACTGACAGGCACAGTGAACTGTTTTTCACACTGGTGTATCTGGCGTAATCTCTTTCCATTGCACAGGTGCGAAAGCTAGTTCCGGAGTGGCCGGGCTGTAGCATTGCGGGATAGGAGCATTTTCACCACAGGAGTGATAGTGAGTCCCTCATTGGCTGGACGTTAGCTGTACTTGATTGGAGCATATTTTTTCGTATAGGGGCTGTTCTTATGAGGATCATTGTGATTGGTAACATCAGTTTAGATGACGTCAGAAGTGAGGTCATAAATAGGAGACTCAGCCGCGTTCGCCGCCATTAGCCCCATTTTCCCCTGAGGATGCCACTTCGGTGGTGAAATATGTCGGCAGGCTTTTTCAATTTTAAAATCAATGTGTTATGATAATTCTAAGTCCCTACTCAAGCGGACTGCAGCCGCAAATCTTAGTTGGTTTATATAGGTAGTACGGCCACCAGAGAGGGTGGTTTTACTTTTCACTTAGACAGTGCTGACTACAAAATATCATTAGTATCATTGCATGGAGACTTCTCAGTTCACATTGCGTTTTTAATCTTCATTTGTATGCTTATAGTTATCCAAATAAAGCTATACGCCACAATACTAGTAAGCATTCAATAGGTGTCTGGGACAAGGGCTAATCTTTTTGCCTTTGGCGATATTGATGTGTTTTTAGATATCTGGGTGTACAGGTATCAAAGAATCCTCAGGACTATAGAGAACTAAATCTGATACCCCTGATTTCAAAATTCCGTAAGAAAATTTTAATCTGGTCTAAACTTCCATTGTCTATGGCAGGGAGAGCTGCATTGATCAAGTCAATATTATATCCACAGAAACTATACGTACTAAATAATAGCCCTGATTGGATTGGAAAGAAAAGCTTGGGATCTTTTGAATCCATATTCCAGGACTTCCTATGGAGGGGGAAGACCCCAAGAATTAACCTGCCGTATTTTAAAAATTCAAAGGAAACTGGGAGTTTAGCTATTCCTGATCTACGGAAGAGTTTTTTGGCATCTCAAACTCTGTGGATGCAGGGGTCGGAACTGGAAGATAATTACAATGTATATAACAGGCTAATTCTATTAAATCATTTCAGCAAATTTCTGGGGAATATGGTGTTGAAGAATCGCAGGTTATGTTTTACTAACAATTAAAATCTGGGATTAAAAAGAGGGCCTGCTGAAAATTAAGAAATATAGTGATCCGAAAAAAAATGGCAAGAATTTACAATAATCTAAGAGATGATGGTTGTAATAGGTTGGTAAAAATTAAAAAGCAATGGGAATTGGATCTGGGGGAGATCTCTGACAGTAACTGGGTTACGATTATTTCTAACATTTTTAAGGTGTCATTGTTTGCTTCTCAAAGGATGTTACAGATCTACATCTTATATAATTCACATTATACTCCTAGTAGGATGAAAAGTATGGGTCTGCAGGAATTCAACAAATGCTGGAGGTGTGGGAAAATGGGTGGAAATTGAATACATATTTTATGTGAATGTCCTTCTCTGCATCACTACTGGATGTCTATACTGGGGATCCTAGAAGAAATCTATGGGATCAATATAGCTCTGGACCTCTGGTGTGTATTCTGGGGAGGATCTGGAGTGCATAAAATATAAGCAGGAGTGACTGGCTGTATTAAGATCTTTATATGGCTAAAAAACAAATCCTATATTACTGGAAAAGAGAAGAACCTCCCAGGGTTGATGACTGGAAGAGAGAGCTAAAAAGATATGTGGCCCATGAAAAAGCTGCTAGATCTTCTGATATATTAAAACAGAAGTTGGAAGAAAGATGGGAAAAATGGGAGAAATTTGTTAAAAGAAATTAAAATAGTAAGTTGTTTTTTTTCAGTTTTTCTTTATGTGTTAGTACCCTGGAGAAAGGGGGATGGTGGGAGTGGGTGGGTTGGGCATCTCTCAATACATGGGAGACGGGCAGAGGAGATTCGCATGGAGATCGAGATGGTTTATGTTTTTTTTTGTTTTCTCTCCCCTGTAATTGCCTATAAATAAAAAATAAATAAAAAAAATAATAATTATCGGGTATAGAGAAAGGCTTATGGGCCTGGTGCACAGCATCAGTTTGGTCCCCTCAGCCATCCGCCTCACTCGCCATCTGACCCTCATCTGCATTCCTAACTGCCCCCTTGGCGCCAACAGTCTGTAGCCTAAAACAGTTGGAGGGGTGGCACTGCTCCTGTTTAGAGGGGTGGTACTGTGCCAAATTAAGGATGGGAAAAAGCTGGGCTGGTGAATCACCGCACACTGTGGTGCTCACCTGTTGTTGAGCTTTGCTGGTAGGAACCAACACTGATGCTCCATTTCTCTAGGTGCATGCTCCACTCCCCCCTGCGTTCCTGATATCTAGGCATCACTCTCCGCCAGCGTGATCCATTGATTTCATCACGCTGGCCTGCGCAGGGATCCTGTCCCAGCGCCTTAGTGAATGGCAGAGCAGGGAGCTAGTTCCTTGCTCTGCCATAGTATTCAATTGAATCTGCGTACTAAGGACGCAGATAAAATGTTACAGTCATCTGGGGCCCCAGATGCCAGGTGCAGGTGACGCCACCGGGAGTAGAGTGCCCATGCCGCCCTGCCCAGCAAATGTACACAGGCCCCCTCGTGCTGTGGGCCCCGTAGCAGCTACTATGGCGGTAGCTGTACCAGCGGCACCTGGCCATCAGGCGCCCCCCCCCTTCCTTCCCTTCTAGTTGCGCCCTGGGGAAAATTACCCACCTGCCCCCCCCAACTACACCCCTGAGCAAATTAAAATGCCATAAAAATGCATGTATAATTTTAATTAAAAACTTGCATTTTTTATGTTGCTTTTTTTTGGTAAAAAAAACATCACACTAAGGGTATGTTCACACGGCAGCGTCCGTAACGGCTGAAATTACGGGGCTGTTTTCAGGAGAAAACAGCACCGTCATTTCAGCCGTAATGGCATGTTGAGGCGCTTTTTGCTGCGTCCATTACGGACGTTAAATGGAGCTGGTTTTCCATGGAGTCCATGGAAAACGGCTCCATTTACGTCTGAAGAAGTGACAGGCACTTCTTTGACGCGGGCGTATCTTTTGACATCGGGGCGTAAAAAAAATGACCGTGTGCACAGAACATCGTAAGACCCATTCTAATGAATGGGCAGATGTTTGCCAACGCTATCGAGCCGCATTTTCGGAAGTAAATCGAGGCGTAAAATGCCCGCATTACCTCCGTAAATAAGCCATGTGAACATACCCTAAAAGTGTGTGTGTAAGAAGCGTGTGAGTAAGAATAGTGTGAGCACAAACACCCATGGACAAAGTCTGATTCTGGGAAAAAAAGCAAACCTTTTTGATGCAGTAGTACTGATGTAATGTGATGCTACAGTGCTAGCTCCCATACAGAAAGCTATGTTTCCTACTGTATAGGTGTGAGCAGCCAGTAGGATGGACCATGGCCGGTGTATGCTGCTGTTTAGTAGTTAGTCAGCTGCTCATTAAATAAAAAAAATTATTCTTTTGCACAGTTTTCTTTCTATATAACTGATAATAGCGGCAACCAACAAATGTTCAGTATAGATTATTTACACTATTTTACAATTGGAAATAGGTAAATATATTCTAATAAGGCCTTATTCACATGAGCATGTCCGATTTGCGTTTGCAAGAACCTGAACGTTTTTTTATCCATATGAATGTCCGTTTTGCGCCCATGTGGTTTTCAGGTGTCATCCATTTTTCTCATCTGTTTTCTCCTCTGCAAGCACTTCCTGGTCCCACTTTTCTTTTTTTTTCTGCATTTCTTTAGCAACCGATCTGTGAAAAACGGATAGCACACGATGTCGTTCGTGTGCTGTTTGTTTTTTTCACGCACCTATAGACTTAAATGGGGGATTCTGGTATGCAAAAATGGACCAGAAAAAGGCATGCTGTGAGTTTCTCAAAACGGACACACGCTCCATGAAAAAAACCCAATGTGTAATTAGCCCTGTTGAATTGCATGTGTCAGTGTGCTATCCGTTCCTAAAATGGACAGCACATTGACAAGAAATAAGTTTGTGTGAATAAGGCCTAAAAAGGAAAGCAATGCAAAGTGAATAGGAAAAAAATCGGTGGTAAATAGCATACAGACAGGTTCCTGAGTGATACAGTCAGAGCCTTATTTTATTCATGAATTTAAGATGACTGCTTACCAAAGGTCCTTATTCAGTCTGATTGAGCACTGGAAATATGCCAAGAAGAAAAGACAAACCGATGTCCAGATGTGCAAAGCTGGCAAAGACATGCCCAGGAAGACCTACCTTTGTAAATTCAGCTAAAAATGAGTTTAAAATACTTATGTCATGAAGTTTTTGCCATTTTACTTATAATTAATTAACAAAATGTTTTACAGATGTTTATTTGACCTTAAACAAACATTGTGCTGATATGCTGCCAGAAATGAAGAACAAATCATTGTGGCTCCATGAAGTCAGGACAGAGAAATGTAAAAATGTAAAAGGGAAGTGACTTATTTTCATCAGCATTGTAATTTTTCCCCCCCCACCAAAAAAAATAAAATATATATACTCGACTGCTCTGCAATGATTCCAAGAGATCTACTCTATATACAGATAAATAAATATATATATATATATATATATATATACACACAGTCGAGTCTCATTAATATGACCACCAGCTAATGTCCAGAGTAACCGCCGTGTACAGCACGGACAGCAGCTAGACGGACTTGGAGTCACTCAATAAGGTGCTGGTAGGTGGTCTCAGGTAGTTGCAGCCACGCTGACTCCAGTGCATCCCTCATTTGCTGAAAGGTGCGTGGGGGAGGATCCATAGAGCGAGCAAGACGATCGAGGTGGTCCCACAGATTCTCAATTGGGTTAAAGTCTGACGAATTAGGGGGCCAGTACTTTGAAGTCTTGGTTGTGCTCCTCCAACCACTGTCGGACATTTCTAGCTGTGTGACATGTCGCATTGTATTGCTGGAAGATTGCATCTTCCTCAAGGAAGACAAACAATGTATGGGTGAACGTGATCTGCAACGATTGATTCATACCCAAATTGGTTCAGAGTGCCTTCCACATGGATGAATGGGCCAAGAGAATGCCATGAAAAAAATCCCCAGACCATAGCGCTACCACCACCAGCTTGTGTTCTTCCAGCAATGGTTGCAGGGTGTTTGTTCTCTGAAGTTTCTCTCCTGACACGCCAATGTCCACCCGTTCGATGAAGCAGAAAACGTGACTCATTGGAGAAGGCAACCCTTTGCCGATCATCGGTGGTCCAATTCTGATACTGCCGTGCAAATTTAAGCCTTTGTTTCCGATGCGCCTTTGTTAGCATAGGAGCAGTGACCATCCGTCTGCCTCAGAGCCCCATACACAGTAGGGTTCATTGAACTTTTGTTTTAGACACACGTTTGGTAGCCAACTGGTTGATTTTCATGGTGAGCTGCTCCACTGTAGCTTGTCATTCGGCCCACGCGCACCTTCATAGATGACGTGAACTTCTCACATCAATGCCACGTGGTGCTCCGCAGTTTCCACGTCAATTATTCCCAATAATGCCATTTGTCCACTCACGATACACTTTCACCACAGCAGCATGCGAACAGTTCACAAACGGTTTGAGAAATACTGCCACCCTTGACCCGAAAGCCAATAATCATCCCTTTTTGCAACTCTGATAAATCGCTCCTTTTACCCATGGCAACACCGAGGGATATGTGTTCAGACAGCCTATAGCACATCTTATATACCCACCAAGCCAGCCCATAACACAATACTTCCTTCATGGGCTACGCGCTGCCGACGAAATCTTTTAGGGTGGGAAAACAAAAATAAAGAACAAAAATTATGTGGTTGCATAAATCTGCACACCCTTAAACAAATACTTTGTTGAATTACCCTTTGCCTTTATGACAGCATTCAGTCTTTATAGGTAGAAGTCTATCAGCATGGCACATCTTGACTTGGCAATTTTTGCTCACTCTCCCTTGCAAAAGCGCTCCAAATCTGTCAGATTGCAAGAACATCTCCTGTGTACTGCCCTCTTCAGGTCACCCCACAGATTTTCAATGGGATTCAGGTCTGGGCTCTGGCTGGGCCATTCCAAAACTTTGATCTTCTTCTGGTTAAGCCATTCTTTTGTTTACTTGGAGGTATGCTTTGAGTCGTTGTCATGCTGATAGGTGAAAATCCTCTTCATCTTCAGCTTTTTAGCAGAGGCCTGCAGGTTTTGTGCCAATATTGACTGATATTTGGAACTGTTCATAATTCCCTCCACCTTGAATAAAGCCCCAGTTCCAGGTGCAGAAAAACAGCCACAAAGCATAATGCTGCCTCCACCATGCTTCACTGTGGGTATGGTGTTCTTTTGGTGATGTGCAATGCTGGGCTTGCATATTTTTCATTGTTAAAAAAGGCTTCCGTCTTGCCACCCTACCCCACAGCCCAGACATATGAAGAATACAGGAGATTGTTGACACATGCACTACACAACCAGTACCTGTCAGAAAGCCCTGCAGCTCCTTTACTGTTACTGTAGGCCTCTTGGTAACCTCCCGGACCAATTTTCATCTTGTCTTTTCTTCAAATTTTGATGGATGTCTAGTTCTTGATAATGTCACGGCTGTGCCAAATGTTATCCACTTCTTGATGACCGTCTTCACTGTGTTCCATGGTATATCTAATGCTCTGGAAATTCTTTGGTACCCTTCTCCTGACTGATGCCTTTCAACAAGCAGATCCCTTTGATGTGTTGTAAGCTCTTTACGGACCATGGCTTTTGCTGTCACATGCAACAAAGAATAGAACAGCAGAACTTTATATGGGGTTACTTAGAATCACTTTAAATAATGGCAGCTGTGTACTGACTACTATTTAACATGAGTTTAAAATGTGATTGACTAATTCTGAATACAACCACATCCCCAATTATAAGTGGTTGTTCACACTTATGCAACCACATTATTGTAGTTTTGTTCTTTTTATTTTTTCCCTCTAAATGATTTCAGTTTGTTTTTTTATTAAATTGTGCAGATTATGAGTCACATTAAAGGTGGAAAAAGTTCTGAAATGTTTCATCTTGTACTGATTTTTTTTGACATGACCAAAAACCCGGCATTTTATCAGGGATGTGTAGACTTTTTCTATCCACTTTATATATACATGTATATATATATATATATATATATATATATATATATATATATATATATATGTATATATATATATATATATATATATATATATATGTATATATTTATTATTATTATTTTTTATTTTTTTATTTTTATAGATTAGATTTCCTGGACTCGTTGCAGGGCAGTCAAGTCACTCGCACAGCTGGGAGTCTGCTCTGACAATTAGTGACCACTCATTAGGGGCCAAATAGACCAGCGTTGGGAGATGAAAAAAAAGAGGGCATATCAGTGGCGGACATATAGTCTGTGCAGCTGTATAGGGACCCAGAGGTGGGAGGGGGCCCAGTCAGAATACAGGTGATTTTAAAACAAGTATTCTATTTATTCAGTCCATTCCCCCTGCTTACATTTATTCTATGGGTCTCATAACTTACATAGACAATGCATGATTCCAGTCAGCCAATCACAGCGATTATTTTACAGTCTGATCTGCTCTGTGATTGGCTGATAGCTGATGGTGCATTATCTGTGTATCTGAGCATTCTAAAGTCACAGATGGGTTCGCAAGAGGAAGGAATCTGTAAGGAACACACAGGAGCACTGCTTGAATCTTCTTATTTTATTTTACAGCAAGGAACGGTAACTGACAGGTATTCTACGCTGAGCACCCTAACGATGCTGCAACTAGGAGGAACAGGATCACTAAGACAACTCAAGAACACTTCTGTTTTTAGAGGCTTTTGTGGTAATCCCAAGTGAAAATGGAAAACAGTGGAGGAGGGTCAATCACTCTTTTTAATCCACAATGGGTAGAGGGAGGTCGCAATTGTAATCCACAAGGGGGAGATGCAGGTCTGAATTGTAATCCACAAGGATAAAATGCAGGGCTCAATTGTAATTCACAAGGAGAAGATGTATAATTTAATTGTAATCCACAAATTGAAGATGTAGGTC
The DNA here is from genome assembly GCF_050947455.1 of Rhinoderma darwinii. NCBI lineage: Eukaryota > Metazoa > Chordata > Amphibia > Anura > Rhinodermatidae > Rhinoderma > Rhinoderma darwinii. Next base: position 107,773,108 of record NC_134689.1, read on the forward strand.
TCCTAATCCACAAGGGGTAGACACATGTTTCAATTGTAACTTAGGCCTTCACTAGTAGCGAAAAGAGAAGATGAGGATATGTGGGCCCAACTAGCAGTTCAGGGAAGGTTCGGGTAACTGAACTGTCCCGTGGAGTAATGGAAATCTTGTCCCGACTTGGGAACTTCAAGAGAGAATAGGTGATGAACTTGACTGCCCTGTGTGACGCTCGCCCCTTCTGGCCCTCCGACTGCCAACTCCGAAACCCACCGTCTCTCTCTGGCGTTTTATCCTTCTCCTCTTGCAGCACCTCTCCTGGGGTGCTATCTCGGACGTCTCCACAACACCACGGGAATCTACTTGTGGGCTTTTCTCTCTCGACGTCTACTTAGCGCTCTCTACACTTTGTGCCCAGTAGGCTCTGCCCCCTCTCTCCTACACATCACGTTCTTCACACAACTCGGGTGGGGCCTCACAGAAATTCTGGGCTGCCTGCATTGTAGGAGACAGGGGCTAAGATCCAATCTGGACCCGTGGCGATGGTGTGGACATAGAGGTAAGCTGGCCTTCCCCATAAATCTTTCCTCTCTTTTTTTCCATTGTCGTCCCGGCAATGGGTGTGGTTATATAGTCTCTCAACTGCAGGGGCGGATACCCCAGATTGGTGCATCGGGGTCATCGTCTTCATCATTGTATCTTTCAACAAGTTCCTGCCCAGGGTTTACTCAGGGCGGCTGCCCCCAGCTGTTTTTTCTTAATCTAGAACCTCCGCTGCGGGAGATGTCGGACCTGCCTGCGCAGGTGTAGGGCGAGTACTGATGAATATACACGGCTACAACAGGTTCTGCTGGACTGTACGCGTTAGGCCAGGTGTTCCTTCTTTTTTACCTCAAATACAGGTAGACTTGGATGTGGCTAATGAGCCAGCTTGTAAAGTGTGGAATCCCATTTCCACCAAAGCTACCCTTTTCGTTGGACTGTTTTGATCTTATACAGTACTTGATCACCCACCTGTAGAGGTAGTTCCCACAGTAAAAGGTTTGTAGTCAATTCCAAAGGGCCCAAACGTTGTGCCATCAGTTCATACACTTCTTGCAGTCTTTGACAATGTTCTTCAAGCCATGTTTGAGGGGTCCATACCCCTCAAGTTCAACATAAGGAGAAAGACTGTATATCCAGTGGCTGAGTGTATCGTGATGTTATAGACCCATAAGAGTTTGACAAGGTAGACTGGACACTATTCTTGCTTGTGTGTCTCCAAGTTGCGCAACAATTGCAAAAGTGTACGATTGCCTTGCAGATGATAGGGTTTAGTACTGGTCTTCCGAACATGGCAGAGTCAACACAACTCCTCCAGAAGTCGAGCTTGCCAGTAGAGTACCATTTCCTTTATCACCAATCAGTACTAATGTCTCCACAGTGGTTTTTCGTTCGCTGTCAGTACTTCGCATTCACGATACGTAAGGCCATGGCCTCCTTTCAGCCATCCTCCTAACTTTCTCAAAAAACGCATCTTGCCACTGAGCAACCGCCCAGTCTTCAACAGGGAACTTTGAGTCACTGGCAGGTTTCTAGTGTATGGAGACTCCACCCAACTGTATGTACGCCTGTACTATTTCCTTCTCTATGGGCATGAAGTTTGGTGTCTCTACTTCCTCTAATCCTCATTGGTGAGGCCCTCAGTCTCCACAATGTGCTGTCAGGATAGTTCATCCGCATTTCCATTACTTAGGCCTGGACAATACCTATTTTTAAAGTGAAATTAGGCCAAATGCTCCACCCTACTGAAACAGTATGGGACAGTTTTCTGCAGCGAGGCAGGGACTACTAGCATCATACATAACTATGATGCTAGGAGTCTGGCTCCCTGCAGTTTGTTCGGTCTGGGAAATGCGGCCGACTTACGGTCCGTATTTTAGGGACCGAACATGCTCGTGTGAACCCGGCCTTAGAGCTTTGACATGGTGTCCAGGAATGCAAGTCACACAGACCTTTACATTCCTGGACACTTGCAGTCAGGGATGGGACCCCCTCTGGACTCCGGACATATTGTACAATTACCGGACTTTCCGGAGTAATCCCTTGCGGGTAGTAACCATAATGTCAGCCCCTGGTAAGCATCCATTTGTCACCATTTAGAGGTGCACTCTGCTGACATCACTGGCATAACTAAAGGGGGTGCAGAGGTAGCAGTCAGATTCGGGCCCTGCTGCCCGAGGGTGTCTGAAGGCCCCTCTTCCATATCAGTAGACACCGGTATTATAGTAGTTAGGGGTCCTGTTACAGATTTTTGCATTGGGGCCTTGGAGAAATTACACTCTGCCTTACATTTATAAGGGGCACTTTGCTGGCACTCTAATGGGAACACCCTGCTGACAAATTGTGCCTCATAATAAAATTAATGGGGCACCCTGATGTTTTTTTTTTTTTTTTAAAGAAAACCAGTTTTCTGTGTGAACCCATGTAGGGAGTATTGCCTGTCAAGCATGTTCAGAAAATAGCCTATTTCTGAAGAACTACACAGTGATTTTGAGATATAAACATACTTATTTTATTTCCCGGTTCATGTTTATTAAATGGATAGTGGAAAGACACCTCTCAATTACAATCACTGCTGATTACTCATTCTAATGCAAAAAATACAGCGGAGGGTTACACAGTCTGTAAAGCATTTGGCAACACTTGAAACAATAATAGATCTGTAGCATCCCACTTAAAAATAATGGGCCTAGGCTTGCATTGGCATTTGTTGCTAGGAAACTGGACATCATAAATTATTGAAAATTCTAAAAGACCTCTTACGTTTTGCTTCTGGACTAAAAAGAGTTAAAAGTGCCATGTTGATACTTTATTTTATGTATTTTCATAACATCGATTGTCATCATCATTGTTTGCTAGCACCAGTGGCGGATTATCATATGGGCGTTTCGGGCGGCCGCCTGGGGCACAAGGCTCCCAGGGGGCCCATCGCAGCCCGAACCGCACATCATTTTATTAAGGACTCACTAATGGCCGTTTCAGAGGAAGCGCCGCTAATGGCCGTTGAAAAGTAGCGCCGTTAATGGCCGTTGAGAGGGAGGGGCGGGCGGGCGGACTGCAACAGAATGCAGCCGCCAGCTTAGTGCTGATGAGGAGGAGGGGGATGGATATCAATGGATAGGACTAGCAGACGTGCGTCTGCTAGTCGTGGTAGAACACGCCCCTCTGACGCTTCACATACCGCCAGTGAGGAACAGACGAGAAGGGCGGTCGAGCGACGAGGAAGAAGGTTAGTGTTCACGTTCGTCTCATCTTCATTTCCATCTATGTGACTCCAGAGGACTCCATGAAGGGGGGAATAATCCCCCATTACATCCCCCATAGAACCCTCAGTATTTCAGTATTTATTATACAGCAGGGAGGGTTGAGCGTGTAACTCACCGCAGAGGACTCTATGGGGGGACAATAATTTCCCCCCATAGACACTCAGCAGTTACACGCTCAACCCCCCCTCCTTCAGTATAATAAATACTGAAATACTGAGGGCTCTATGGGGGATGGAATGGGGTATTATTCCCCCCTTCATTGAGTCCTCTGGAGTCACTTAGATGGTTAGACCCCCCCCCCCATTTAGTATAATCCCCCCTTCCCATAGAGCCCTCACTAGTTACTAATATATTACAAGGGTAAGTCAAATTGTCTGACTGCTGGGGGGTCTGAGCGACTAACTTCTGGGGGCTGTATAGGGGGGTCTGAGCGACGGGCTCTATGGGGGGGGCTACCCCCCCACAGAGATGTCAGAATCAGACACTTAGAGCCCCCAGCAGTCAGTCAGACAACCTCACTTCCCCTTGCAATATAATCCCCCATACAGCCTCCAGTTTTCCCATGAGAGAAATTTATGACATATCCACAGGACCACATAATTTGTCATAAATGTCAGCTAGATGTAGGCCCCACCTCTGGGATCTGCACCTATCTCTAGAACAGGCCCCCTAATCCCCTTACTACGTGTTTCTGCTCTCGCTGCCTCCCGGCCCCATCCTGATTACATGGTCGTGAGTTACGGAAACAGCGTAGCTTGCTGAGCTACGCTGTTTCCGTAAGTCCCAAAGAACTGAATGAAAGTTATGGAAAGTCCATGAAGTCAGGAAGTGGCCGAGACGCAGCGATAGCAGAAAGAGGTAGAACAGGGTTTAGGGGACCCGGTTCTAGAGATAGGTGCGGGTCCCAGAGGTGGCACTCACTTCTATCTGACAGGATCCACAGGATATGTCATAAATTTCCCTCACGGGAAAACACCTTTAAAGTGAAACTAAACTTCTAAAAAAACTTCTGACAGGTCATAGTGAAATGTCAGAAGTTTTGCTCGGTGGGGGTCCGAGCACTGAGACCCCCATGGTTCGTTAAAACAAAGTCGCAGAAGCGCTCAGATGACTGCTGAGCCGCTTCCTTTCTGATCTGCTTTTCTCGGAAAGCCGAGCAAGCGGTGTATGGACGTACACCACTCCTAGGAATGCAGATCAGTGGCGCAGCATTCAATCGTGCGCTTCTGCCGCTGCACTTTAGCGATCGGTGGGGTTCTCCGTGCTTGGACCACCATCCGATTAAAAATTCTGACATATCAGTATGACATGTCAAAAAAATGTAAACGTTTAGTTACACTTTAAAGAGAGGTGTTAATTTTTTTTAATTATTATTGTTATTATGTATTACTTTTTCTTTAATAAAACAATGTATCTGTGTCTGGTGCAACTTTCTAAATACTTTTTATTAAAAATGATTTTTACTTTTTGAGATACAGCTGCTTTATATCCTGAATACAGAGCAGCTGTATCTAGTGCAAAAACCTCTATCCGTCAGGTCAGTGGCACTGACGGGTACAGTGTCAGCAGGTTGGGGGGTGTTGGATTGCGTGTGAGGGGGCCCAAGTTGTGTCAACAGCCCAGGGCCCATGGTACACTTAATCTGCCACTGGCTAGCACACATATTGTGCTTTACTTCAGAATGTTTTTGTGTCCAACAGCAATGTAATCGACCAGTCTCTCTAGCCCCAGCCAAAGAAACCCATACTTTTATTATGATTGAAACCTAGAACTACAGAACATATGTCAACTACTAAGGATAACTGAATCAGAATAACTATTAGTTACCTCATCAGACATTGGACTACGTGTATAAAAAAAAATGGCCTTGTTGCCCATAGCAACCCAAGTTTAGCTTTTATTTCCCCAATACATTTTAGAAAATGAAAGCAGTTCTGTGAATGGTTGTTGTGGATAACAAGTGCAATTTTTCTGAGACACTTTTCATACATAGTGCTACATATTCAAGTTTTCAATTAAACAACATAATATAAATGGCATATATTTTAGAAAGGTATACATATTTCTTAGTCCATTGCTAGGGATCAGTGGCGATGTGACCCTGGGGGTGTAAGTGGTGGTTGTGTTTCAGGGCCTGCTCACGGATTATGTGGCCCCTTGGGTGACACAGACTTAGTGGGTCCCCTTGCGGGGGATCTCATGGCGGCAGTAATACAGCAAAAAACGGCAGTTTGTGCCCCAATATAGAAGTTAGGCCCAGTGTATTGCCCCATATAGAAGTTACACCACCAGTTTGTGCCCCCATATAAAAGCTAGGTCCCCTTTATGTCCCCATATAGAAGTTAGGCCCCCAGTTTGTGCCCCCATATATATAGTGCCCTCTGTAGATAATGCCACAGTGCCCTTTGTAGATAATGTCACAGTGCCCTTTATAGATAATGCCACAGTGCCCTCTATAGAAACTGCCACAGTGCCCTCTATAGATTGTACCACAGTGCCCTCTGTAGATAGTGGCAAACACACCCCCTTGTAGATAGTGTCACGCACCCCCTTGTAAATAGTGTCACACACACCCTTGTAGATAGTGCCATACATACCCCCTTGTAGATAGAGCCACACCACCTGTAGATAGTGGCACATTCCCCCTGTAGATAGCGCCATACCCCTTTCTCTGTAGATAGCGCCATTGGGGCTCCCTCTAGGAGTAAAATCCCCAGACCCCAGCCAAAGCGTTGCCGAAACTCTGCCCGGGGATTCCCCAGCTGGAGGAACCCCAGTCGTCAATGTCCATACATGGATAGTGATGTCAGGGGCTTCTTCAGGAGAAGAATCCCCGACCAGAGCGTCGGCAATGCTCTAACCAGGGATTCCGCTCCAGAAGGAGCCCCTGACGTCACTGTCATTATATGAAAAAAAAAGAAGAAATGTGTGCAGAACTAGACCTCCAGGGTCAAAACGGATGCCAGCTTCCAGGAATCCAACTGATGGATGCCCACAATGTAGATACAAAAAGGAAAAGGAAGCAGCAGTCCAGCAAAGATTTCAAGAATCCAGATTTATTCTCCCATATGTGAAACAGAGATGATGCAACATTTCAGATGCTCAATGCAGCCTTTGTCAAGCAGTGACAAAGGCTGCATTGAGCAGCTGAAATGTTGCATCATCTCTGTTTCACATATGAGAGAATAAATCTGGATTCTTGAAATCTTTGCTGGAGTGCTGCTTCCTTTTTACTGTCCATATATGGTCAGTGACGTCAGGGGCTCCCTCTAGAAGCGTAATCCCTGGCACTTGCCCAGGTTCGCCAGGTGCTAATGCTGGCACTGTAGATTTTATAACTACACACCACCAGCACTGCTACAGACTCGTGGATCACTACACTGTTTACGAAGTACGATTGACATCTAGCGAAGTAAACTTATGCCTTATTCACAATTGCATGCATTGACATCCTCTGTCCATATGAAATATATGCAGAATAAAGAAACAATGTTATTCTAAGTAGGTGTTCACACCTTCAATATTTTGCAAGAATGTTTACTCGTACACACTGCATTTTTTCCATTACATAATGTAGCATGCTCCACAATATAAAATATGCTATCTGCCCACTATTACACGATAATACCCAGGAGCACAAAGGTTGCAATATGCAATATACACATTTTTATTTTACTACAATAAAATACCATCATCATATACCATCTGCATAAAACTTATTTTGTATTCATGAATATATACAGAAGCAACAATGTAAACACACATTCTCCATTCACCCATTCATAAAAATGCCATCACATGTCATGACATAACGTTACTATCAATTACCTATAGGATCATACTATGGTTTCGTTCATGGACTTATGGTCGTCATAGCTAAAATTCACCTCTCTCGTTCCCATTTGTTATAAACCAGGATCTACAAGAGGCATGAGTCCATTCTTGTTTATATTCCTCGCCCCATAATTCGTGAACATATTCAAAGTTCCTCTATTCAAACCTGTCTTTTACCTGTTAAACCTGCCTTTTTATTAACGGCTAAATTAATATAATTTTGCATATCCACCCAGGGGGGCATATTTAAAGTGACAGAGTGCATGACAAAGTGCATGAATTTTATAACTGCAACTAATGATGGTCAAAATACTATGGGCCAAATTAGTTTCAATATAAATTTAAAGGGTAACTAAACTTTCAGAAAACTTCTGACATGTCATAGTAACATGTCAGAAGTTTTGATCGGTGGGGGTCCGAGCACTGAGACCCCCCAACGATCTAAAACGAAGCGAAGCGGCAGAAGCACTCGGTTGAGCGATGAGCTGCTTGTTTTCTGATTGGCTTTTTTCCGAAAGCCGATGTAACGATGTCAATTGAAAGTCTATGTGTCCGTTACATCGGATTTCAGAGAAAAAACTATCAGAAACGAAGCTGCTCAGTGCACTTCCAAGCGCTTCTGCTGCTTAGCTTTAGTGATCGGTGGGCGTCTCAGTGCTCAGACCCCAACTGATCAAAACGTCTGACATGTCACTATGACATGTCAGAAGTTTTTGGAAAGTTTAGTTGCCCTTAAACCTTACACAGTATGACCCTCTCCATTTTTCAAAGTGATAAAGTGATTATTAGTTTAATAAAGTGCGTCAGTTTCCTATCTAGCCTAAAACGTAAAAAAAAAATATCAAAAAAGGTTTCATTCCAAAATCTGTTTAATACTCTCATGTCATAGTACCCATTTCTTTCTTACTTTTATTATTATTATAGTCTGACATCCCCCCCCCCCCATAAATACCTCATGAATTCAATACCCTAAAAGACAAAGCCCTTTGGTGAGTAACTGGGATATTTTTTGACATTGTGAAAATACACAATGGGATTCAATGCCAATTCTAATATTATACGGATGTTCTCCTAGCCTGGTTTTTAAATTACATAATTTTCTGCCTACATTTTAAAGGCCACATGGGCACTCCGGTCCGTAGACAACACCTTCATGTTCACATATTATATTTCTATTTACCCTAAATTCCCTCCTCAGTGCATCATGGCTTAAGGGGGCATTCATACTGATGTTCTGACATTCCATGCAAAAACCACATAGAGTAAACTGATTTTTCATTATATTATTTTGATTCCCCTTTTTTACTAGTACACATCCATGTACTACTAAATCCCTAATATTTAAAGCTCTTTTAAATAAAAATACAGGGTCAAATGTAGTAATCGTTCTCAAAACAGGATCCCTCTTTCAGATACTCCAATGTTTTTAAAAATATTTCTAACCTTATTAGTGTTCTTACCGAAGGTTGTTAGGAAAGAAAATTGGGCATTATCTTTTATCCTGTCTTTTTTTATAACCTTTATCTCCCTATTTTGTTTATTTTCAATTCTCTCTGCCAGGGGTGAACGTACTTTAACCCTTTCAGGACTGAGCCTGTTTTGGCCTTGTGGACACAGCCAATTTGCTTTCTCATGAAATATTGTACTTTACGTTAGTGGAAAAATTTGATCAATAAATTCAGTATTTGTTTGTGAAAAACACCAAACTTTAGAGAAAATTTACAAAAATGTGAATTTTTCTCAATTTTAATGTATCTGCTTGTAAAACAAATAGCAACACCATACAAAATAGTTATATTAACATTTCCCATATGTCTACTTTATGTTGGCATCATTTTTGAACATCCTTTTTTTTTCTAGGATCTAGGATTTTTCTAGAACTTTAGCAGCAATTTCTCACATTTTCAAGAAAATTTCCAAAACCTATTTTTATAGGTCCCAGTTCAGTTCTGAAGTGGCTTTGAGGGCCTTATATATTAGAAACACCCATAAGTCACCCAATTTTAAAAACTACACGCTTCAAAGTTTTCAAAACAGCATTTAGAAAGTTTCTTAACCCTTTAGGGGTTTCACAGAAATTAAAGCAAAGTAGAGGGGAAATTTACAAATTTACATTTTTTTCTGTAACACAGAAGGTTTTACCAGAGAAACGCAACTCAATATTTATTGCCCATTTTCTGCAGTTTTAGGAAATATCCCACATGTGGCCCTAGTGTGGTAATGGACTGAAACACAGGCCTCAGAAGTAAAGGAGCACCAAGAGGATTTTGGGGCCCCTTTTTTATTAGAATATATTTTAGGCACCATGTCAGGTTTGAAGAGGTCTTGTGGTGCCAAAACAGTGGAAATACCCCCAAAAAGACACCATTTGGCAAACTACACCCCTCAAGGAATTTATCAAGGTGTATAGTGAGTATTTTAACCCCACAGTTTTTTTGCTGAATTTAGTGGAATTAGTCCATAAAAAATAACATCTAAATTTTTTCCAATAAAACTCAGAAATTATCAATTTTTACAATGAATAAAGAAGAAAAAGCACCCCAAGATTTGTAAAGCTATTTCTCCTGATTATGGCAATACCCCATATGTGGTAATAAACAGCTGTTTGGACAAACGGCAGGGCTCAGAAGCGAAGGAGCGCTATTTGGCTTTTGGAGCTCAAGTTTGCTGGATTGGTTTTCGGGTGTCATGTCACATTTGCAAAGCCCCTGAGGGACCAAAACAGTGGACACCCCCCAGGAGTGACCCCATTTTGGAAACTGCAGCCCAAAAAAGAATTTATCTAGGGGCATAGTGAGCATTTTGATCCCATAGGTTATTTGCTTAATTTAATGTAATTAGGCTGTGAAAACTTCTATTGTTTATTCTTTTTTTTTTACGGCGTTCACTGAGCATTATAAATTATATATTTAATTTATTCTGTGGGTTGATGCGATTACGGCTATACAATATGTACATATGTTTTTTATGTTTTACGGTGTTTGACAATAAAAGAATAGCCATAGCAACCAACGAGCCCCGCAATCACGCTGCATGGTGCCGATGCTGTTATAACAGCTTAAATGCGGCCATGGCTATTGACCGCCGCATTTAAGGGATTAATCGGCGAGATCACCGGTGTGATCCGACCCGATGTTTTCTTTATTTGCATTGTGCACAGAGAAATAAGTATTTGATCCCTTTGGCAAACAAGACTTAATACTTGGTGGCAAAACCCTTGTTGGCAAGCACAGCAGTCAGACATTTTTTGTAGTTGATGATGAGGTTTGCACACATGTTAGATGGAATTTTGGCCCACTCCTCTTTGCAGATCATCTGTAAGTCATTAAGATTTCGAGGCTGTCGCTTGGCAACTCGGATCTTCAGGTCCCTTCATAAGTTTTTGATGGGATTAAGGTCTGGAGACTGGCTAGGCCACTCCCTGACCTTAACGTGCTTCTTTTTGAGCCACTCCTTTGTTGCCTTGGCTGTATGTTTCGGGTCATTGTCGTGCTGGAAGACCCAGCCACGAGCCATTTTTAATGTCCTGGTGGAGGGAAGGAGGTTGTCACTCAGGATTTGACGGTACATGGCTCCATCCATTCTCCCATTGATGCGGTGAAGTAGTCCTGTGCCCTTAGCAGAGAAACACCCCCAAAACATAATGTTTCCACCTCCATGCTTGACAGTGGGGACGGTGTTCTTTGGGTCATAGGCAGCATTTCTCTTCCTCCAAACACGGCGAGTTGAGTTAATGCCAAAGAGCTAAATTTTAGTCTCATCTGACCACAGCACCTTCTCCCAATCACTCTCAGAATCATCCAGATGTTCATTTGCAAACTTCAGACGGGCCTGTACATGTGCCTTCTTGAGCAGGGGGACCTTGCGGGCCTTGCAGGATTTTAATCCATTACGGCGTAAGGTGTTACCATTGGTTTTCTTGGTGACTGTGGTCCCAGCTGCCTTGAGATCATTAACAAGTTCCCCCCGTGTAGTTTTCGGCTGAGCTCTCACCTTCCTCAGGATCAAGGATACCCCACGAGGTGAGATTTTGCATGGAGCCCCAGATCGATGTCGATTGACAGTCATTTTGTATGTCTTCCATTTTCTTACTATTGCACCAACAGTTGTCTCCTTCTCACCCAGCGTCTTACTTATGGTTTTGTAGCCCATTCCAGCCTTGTGCAGGTCTATGATCTTGTCCCTGACATCCTTAGAAAACTCTTTGGTCTTGCCCATGTTGTAGAGGTTAGAGTCAGACTGATTAATTGAGTCTGTGGACAGGAGTCTTTTATACAGGTGACCATTTAAGACAGCTGTCTTTAATGCAGGCACCAAGTTGATTTGGAGCGTGTAACTGGTCTGGAGGAGGCTGAACTCTTAATGGTTGGTAGGGGATCAAATACTTATTTCTCTGTGCACAATGCAAATAAATATATATAATTTTGACTATGTGATTTTCTGTTTTTTCTTTAAATATAATCTATCTCTCACTGGTAAAATTAACCTAGCCTAAAAATTCTAGACTGTTGATGTCTTTGACAGTGGGCAAACTTACAAAATCAGCAAGGGACCAAATACTTATTTCCTTCACTGTAGATTAACAGGCTTCAGGCACAAGGACCAGTGCTGCAGCCCGTTAATCTACGTGGGTTGGTCGGGAAGGGGTTAAGGTGACAGTGGGCCCCCTTACCTACTGGGACCCTGTGCAGCGGTTGCACCAATGGTCTGTCCGACCATGCTCTTCCCTGCCATATCTATTTATCTCTTAGAATATCCTTTTCATGAATCTTCCCCCTTATGATTTCTATTTAATCCCGATTTCTATTTCTTCCCTGTAGTCTTCAGACTTGAAACAGTTCTGTTTTATTCTCTGTATTTGCCCTACTGGAATAAAAAAGGGCAGAAAATGACAACTCTGTTTGTCTGTATATCCGTTTCTGCCTGTGTGCTTAAAAAGGGTTTTCGTTTCCGGCATGTCCGCTTCCGGATTGTGATATCTAGAAAGTTTTTAGATTCTTGACTATATTCATACAGAAAATTATGAATATTCCGGTTATTTTGATTAAGTCTCTTAAACCTGACTCACTACCACTCTAAATGGAGAGACAATCATCTATTCAACTTTTCCAGACTTTTCCCATTTGGCGATATTATGGTTCACATATATTGTAACTCCTCTCAGTAGGCCATAAATATATTTCATTACTGGGGGGTGTATTTCTCCCCCTGTAATGCAAATATATTTATGGCCTATGAAGGGAAAACCTTTTAACAACTTTATTTTATACACCTGTATGCTAATGCATTATACTCTGTCACTATGACACAGGCTGCTGTTAGGAAAATAGATACTAGGCCCCAACAGCAGGCTTACAGAACAGACAGTCCTGGGGTCCTTTTTAGGTCTCCAGGTCTGACTGCAAAAGTTTTCCCCAGTCTCTGATCGCGTCACGAGTTTCCGGTAATGATATCGAAGAGGGGAGTTCCCTTTGATAATTCTCTGGTCAAGGACCGCGACAATCAAACGGTTAAACAGCAGGGGTCGGAGTTAGTAGTAGCCCCTGCATAGAGAATAAGCTCTCAGTGGAGTGATCATAAGCCTTTTCTACATCGCTGTAAACTTCGGACCTGCACCACCGGTCTTTAAAAGACAGTAGGCGGTTGGGAAGGGGTTAAATATTTCTAAAAAATGTTTGTTGTTTACCAGAATCATTTCTTCAGGAAGTTTGCTGCCTGTTTGTATAGAAACATGGACAATATTTTGTTATGTTGGACAGGATCAACTCAGGAATTACAGTTTTATGTAGATGAACCGAATGAAAACACATAAATATTCTGTTCACATATAGGTCCTTCTCAATGAATTAGAATATCATCAAAAAGTTAATTTATTTCACTAATTCAATTAAAAAAGTGAAACTCATATATTATATAGATTCATTACACACAGAGTGATCTATTGCCAGCATTTTTTTTCTTTTAATGTTGATGAGTATGGCTAACAGTTAATAAAACCCCAAAATGTAGTTTCTCTGAAAATTAGAATATTGGGTAAAAGTTGAAGATTGTAGACTCATGGTGTCACACTCTAATCAGCTAATCAACACAAAAACCTGCAAATGTTTCCTAAGCCTTTAAATGGTCCAACAGTCAGTTCAGTAGGCTACACAATCATGGGGAAGACTGCTGACAGTTGTCCAGAAGACAGTCATTGACAACCTCCACAATGAGGGTAAGCCACAAAAGGACATTGCTAAAGAAGCTGGCTGTTCTCAGAGTGCTGTATCCAAGCATATTAATGGAAAGTAGCCTTAAAAGGATTGTCAAGAAAAGGCCATTCAAGAATCTGGGGGAGATTCACAAGGAGTGGACTTCGGCTAGAGTCAGTTTTTCAAGAGCCGCTACACATCCAGGACATGGGCTACAACTGTCGCATTTCTTTGTCAAGCCACTCATGACCCAGAGACAACGTGAGAAGTGTCTTACCTGGGCTAAGGAGAAAAAGGACTGGTCTGTTGCTCAGTGGTCCAAAGTCCTGTTTTCAGATAAAAGGTAAATTTTGCATTTCATTTGGAATTCAAGTACCCAGAGTGGAGAGGCGCTCAATCCAAGTTGCTTGCGTTCCAGTGTGAAGTCTCCACAGTCAGTGATGGTTTGGGGAGCCATGTCATCTGCTGGTGTTGGCCCACTGTGTTATATCAAGTCCAGAGTCAACACAGCCGGAAATTTTAGAGCACTTCATGCTTCCCTCTGCTGACAAGCTTTATGGAGATTCTGATTTCATTTTCCAGCAGGACTTGGCACCTGCCCACACTGCCAAAAGTACCAATACCTGGTTTAATAAACACAGTATCGCCGTGCTTGATTGGCCAGCAAACTCGCCTGACCTGAATCCCATAGAGAATCTATGTGGTATTGTCAAGAGGAAGATGAGAGACACTAGACCCAACAATGCAGATGAGCTGAAGGCCGCTATCAAAGCAACCTTGGCTTCCATAACACCTCAGCAGTGCCTCAGGTCTCCATGCCACGCCGCATTGATGCAGTAATTCATGCAAAAGGTAGCTCTGACCAAGTATTGAGGGCATATACTGTACATATTTTTCAGTAGGCCTACTGTAATAGATACGGGGTAGGGAGACGACAGGTGAGCCCTAATCTACCCGCAACTCAGTCCCTGCCTACTTGCACGGCCCGTCCTAAGTGACGGCGTACAACTTGGCGATGGTCCCTACGCTCAGTAAGTGCAAGACAGACAACATGAGACAAGGGCACACAGAAGCAAAGGGGAAGTAGGGGCAGTTGCCCACGGAAAACCATGAGCAACAGGCAGTGGTGAACGAGCCGAATCAAACCAGGAGAGTACGTAGTAGCAAAACAGAGCAGGAGAATAGTCAGGCAAGCCAGGGTCAAAAGTTATAGCGGTCAATCAGGTAAATAGCAGGAATAGCAGAGCCAGGAAACCAGAGAATCACAGGCAAGGAACATGCTGCAAGTGAGGGTATAAATAGACCAAGGGTGGGAGCTAGAACCGTCAGGCCAGGCTGTGATAGGTTCTCCCTCTCCTCAGCCTGCAAGCCTGAGTGGTAAGGGCATGTTCACACGTGGCGGATTTCCTCCGCAACTGTCCGCATCAATGCCGCACAGAATCTGCGTTGCAGATTCTGCTGCGGATCTGCACAAAATGTGCAGTAAATTGATGCGGACTAGCTGCTGCGGACTGCGGTAAAAGTACTTCCCTTCTCCCTATCAGTGCAGGATAGAGAGAAGGGACAGCACTTTCCCTTGTGAAAGTCAAAGAAATTCATACTTACCGGCCGTTGTCTTGGTGACGCGTCCCTCCTTCGGCTTCCAGCCCGACCTCCCTGGATGACGCGGCAGTCCATGTGACCGCTGCAGCCTGTTATTGGCCTGTGATTGGCTGCAGCCATCACTTAGACTGAAACGTCATCCTGGGAGGCCGGACTGGAGACAGAAGCAGGGAGTTCTCGGTAAGTATGAACTTCTATTTTTTTTGACAGGTTGCTGTATATTGGGATCGGTAGTCACTGTCCCGGGTGCAGAAACAGTTACTGCCGATCGCTTAACTCTTTCAGCACCCTGGACAGTGACTATTTACTGACGTCTCCTAGCAACGCTCCCGTCATTACGTGAGCCCCATTGACTTCCTCAGTCTGGCTGTAGACCTAGAAATACATAGGTCCAGCCAGAATGAAGAAATGTCAAGTTAAAAAAGCAAAACGCATCCGCAGCACACATAACATGTGCATGACAGCTGCGGACTTCATTGCGGAAATTAGAATCTCCATTGAAGTCAATGGAGAAATTCCGCCATGAGTCCGCAACCAGTCCGCCACTGCTCCGCAACAGACAGAGCATGCTGCGGACACCAAATTCCGCTCCGCAGCCTATCCTCCGCAGCTGAATTTTACGCATCGTCTAAACGAACACTGCTAAATTAAAGTGGAAGTCAATGGAGAAACGGCTCCGCTGCGGATTAAGCGAATTTAAGTGAAATTCCGCCACGTGTGAACCCAGCCTTACAGATCGCATCACTCTAGCAGACCTTGGAGCTGATGAAGGCTGATTAACCCCGGGCATCGACACAGAACCTGTGTCAGGCAAACCCTTTACACCTACATTTCGGTTTTAAAAATCATTTTTGAATTTGGGCTTATACAATATTCTAATTTTCTGAGAGACTACATTTTGGGTTTTCATTAGCTTAGCCATAATCATCAACATTAAAAGAAAAAAAATGCTGGAAATAGATCACTCTGTGTGTAATGAATCTATATATAATATATGAGTTTCACTTTTTGAATTGAATTACTGAAATAAATTAACTTTTTGATGATATTCTATTTTATTGAGAAGGACCTGAAAACATACAGGAAGTCCACTTTTCTAGACCTTAATATCCAAATAGATGGGAATAAACTGACCACCTCTACCTTCCAAAAACATGCATGAGGGAATATATTGTTATCAGCATCTAGTCTAGAAGACTATAATGATGGTCTTAGCACCAAGACCCCCACTAATCAGAATTTCTGATATTCCTCTATGACATATCAAAAGTTTTTTAAAAGCAGCCACTCTTTTAAAAAATAAAAACTATAGATATATATACAGTGAAGGAAATAAGTATTTGATCCCTTGCTGATTTTGTAAGTTTGCCCACTGTCAAAGAACAGTCTAGAATTTTTAGGCTAGGTTAATTTTACCAGTGAGATATAGATTATATTTAAAAAAAAAAACAGAAAATCACATAGTCAAAATGATATATATTTATTTGCATTGTGCACAGAGAAATAAGTATTTGATCCCCTACCAACCATTAAGAGTTCAGCCTCCTCCAGACCAGTTACACGCTCCAAATCAACTTGGTGCCTGCATTAAAGACAGCTGTCTTAAATGGTCACCTGTATAAAAGACTCCTGTCCACAGACTCAATTAATCAGTCTGACTCTAACCTCTACAACATGGGCAAGACCAAAGAGCTTTCTAAGGATGTCAGGGACAAGATCATAGACCTGCACAAGGCTGGAATGGGCTACAAAACCATAAGTAAGACGCTGGGTGAGAAGGAGACAACTGTTGGTGCATTAGTAAGAAAATGGAAGACATACAAAATGACTGTCAATCGACATCGATCTGGGGCTCCATGCAAAATCTCACCTCGTGGGGTATCCTTGATCCTGAGGAAGGTGAGAGCTCAGCCGAAAACTACACGGGGGGAACTTGTTAATGATCTCAAGGCAGCTGGGACCACAGTCACCAAGAAAACCAATGGTAACACCTTACGCCAGAATGGATTAAAATCCTGCAGTGCCCACAAGGTCCCCCTGCTCAAGAAGGCACATGTACAGGCCTGTCTGAAGTTTGCAAATGAACATCTGGATGTTTCTGAGAGTGATTGGGAGAAGGTGCTATGGTCAGATGAGACTAAAATGGATCTCTTTGGCATTAACTCAACTCGCCGTGTTTGGAGGAAGAGAAATGCTGCCTATGACCCAAAGAACACCGTCCCCACTGTCAAGCATGGAGGTGGAAACATTATGTTTTGTGGGTGTTTCTCTGCTAAGGGCACAGGACTACTTCACCGCATCAATGGGAGAATGGATGGAGCCATGTACCGTCAAATCCTGAGTGACAACCTCCTTCCCTCCACCAGGACATTAAAAATGGCTCGTGGCTGGGTCTTCCAGCACGACAATGACCCGAAACATACAGCCAAGGCAACAAAGGAGTGGCTCAAAAAGAAGCACATTAAGGTCATGGAGTTTCCTAGCCAGTCTCCAGACCTTAATCCCACTGAAATCTTATGGAGGGAGCTGAAGATCCGAGTTGCCAAGCGACAGCCTCGAAATCAAATTATGAAGGCATAGAGGAGGTGAAACGTTGTGGTTCCATGTTGGATGAATAAATTCACTTTATTTGAGTGCTGCTTCACATTCTCTTTTTTGGATATCTAACACATAAGGAGAGGTCACTCCTTTATTGTTGAAGCTTTGCACCAGCCTAGTCAGGCATTTGTTCACAGTGCTGCTCCAATCCTCTTTCCCTTTCCCTTTTTTCTATATATATATATATATATATATATATATATATATATATATATATATATATATATATATATTTTTTTTTTTATATATATATATATATATATATATATATATATATATATATATATATATATATATATATCCTATAGTACTACCTATATAAACAAAATAACTTTTGACAGGTCCCCAAAAGGAGAGGGGAGGGGAGGTGGATCAGGGAGCTGTATGGGGTTAAATAATGGGTTTGTGCAGTGTTTTACAGTTGTAAGGGGACACACTAAATTCTCTCAGGTCCGATCTCCTCAGAACAGTCACACTTGTGACAGAAATGAGGAGATCCGTCACAGATGAAGGCGACAATTCACTTTTCTGCTGTGATTGGTAAGTCCGGAGTGACTGACCAATCACAGCGATCTCCGGGGGGGACAGCGCCGTGATTGGTCCCGCTGCTGATGACTGTGACGATCAGCTGCCTGTGACAGCTGAAGTCACTGTCCTGTCCCCGTATGTTAACACGTGGTGACAGTTTAACTGCAGGACAAGAATGCTCGTCCTAATGCAGCAACAACCCGCCACTCAAGATGAGCATTCTCGTCCTGCGTCTGAAACCAGTTAAGGTTAACTTCACGCACAGCCTGGGACCCATAGTAGCCTTAATCCGCCCCTGGGAGCGGTGGTCGTGCATGAGCCCACCGCTCCTTTTCGTCATTCCCATAGACTTTAATGGAGCGGCAGCACGCCCTGATGTTCCTGTACTGACTCTTAAAACACCTTATCTTTTTGTTTTTAATAGTACGAAATACAATATATTTGCTTGTAAATGTAAGCCACTGTTTGTGACCAATTAAAGGGGTTGTCCACTACTGGACAACTGATGACCTATCCACTGTATAGGTCATCAGTATACGATCAGTGAGGGTCCGACAACCGGACTCCACACCGATCAGCTGCTCTGTCTGCCTCTGGACACCGGATGTCATTACACAGTATGCAATGTATGGAGCCGGAAATAGTTGGCTCCGTACACAGCATAGCGGCCATACTGCAGCACTGCAGCTATGCTCCTATTCACTTGAATAGGAGCAGAGCTGCATACTGCATGTAGCGCCCATGGCCGTCAGGTTTACTCACCTCCCGACGCCAGCAGCCATGGATCTGTGAGCGCTGGCCTCCGTCTCCCTCCTAGGAGATGCCAGCGCTCACTTCCGCTCCGTCCAGCTGGGTCCCGTAGGGTGCGCGCGCACGCTCGCGCCCGGCCTTAAAGGGCCAGCGCGCACAATTAGGAAATCGTCATCACCATCAACTGCCACGATTTCCTGGTCTATAAGAAGGCCCCTGGCCTTCTAATCCTTGCCTGAGCGTTGTTAGTCTTTCCCAGTCTGTCTCGCAAACGGTCCCTTAGTGTCTCCCGTTCCAGCTGTTACCTGTACCCTGTTACCGTTCCTGTATTCCGTATTGTTCCTGTGCCTGCCACGTCAAGTGTCTTCTGCCACGTCAAGTGTCTTCTGCCACGTCAAGTGCCATCTGCCACGTCAAGTGCCATCTGCCACATCAAGTGTCTTCTGCCACGCCAAGTGCCATCTGCCACATCAAGTGTCTTCTGTCACGTCAAGTGCCATCTGCCACGTCAAGTGCCATCTGCCACATCAAGTGCCATCTGCCACGTCAAGTGCCATCTGCCACGTCAAGTGTCATCTGCCACGTCAAGTGTCATCTGCCACGTCAAGTGTCTACCGCTCATCGGATACTGCCCGCCACGTCTGGTGCCACTTGCCGCACCTGCCTCCATCCGTGCTGAAGCCACAGCCACCGCCCGGACTATTTCAGGTACCCAAGCATTACTGTCTGCCATTTACTTTCGCATAGACTGTGACCTGTTCAGCTGCCTCCCCGCTACGGCGGAGCGGCCTAGTGGTCCACAAACCCTGTGTCCGTGACACTGCAGCTCGGACGCTATTCCGTGACCGGAACCCTCTGCTTCCGGCATGGACATCCGGTGCTTGGAGGCAGCCGGAGCAGCTGATCGGTGCGGGGTCTAACTCCCGGACCCCCCACCGATGGATAGGTCATCAGTTGTCCGGTAGTGGACAACCCCTTTAAAGTTCAGTCATATTGTCTGCATTTAGTAAGTGAAGAATGTGGCTATTTATATAGCTGCAAGACGGACAATATTTCTTGAAATAGATATATTATGACTCTGAACTTTCAGGAGATGGCGCTGTTGTAAAGTGATAGTAGGAAGCATAAAGCTTGAACCTATAATATAATAACAAATGTAATAAGTACTTAATATTTAATACACTTTCCACTGTCATTATTAGGAAAAAGTTCAGCAAAGGGAGTGTTTACTTTTTTCCACTGTACAAGTATGAATCTTTTTACCGTTCAGAAAATTGTGTTGCCGATGACAATTATGTGATTTAGATTGATGCAGTCAAAATATATTCTTGTCACAGATTTGACAGCAGAGTTACAACATCCATCTGTGCAATGTAAATCTTTTAAGTATGATATAAAGTTATCCAGCTGCTCTAGTGATATCAATTCAGTCGCCTCCTGCTGGGTCTGTACACTACAGACGGACTCATACTACAAAGTTAAAAAGTGTTTATTAGAAAATGATCTTACAGTAATAAATTGTCATCCATAATGTGGGCTAATATTCATACAAAGATAATACTGGAGCTTCCTAGATTTCAGACTGCTTTAATACACAATCACAATTTATACAATTACAGTATAAAATACTGTCAATTTAAAATAGATAAGAATGCAGACTACAGATCTCTAAAGTAAATACATAAAATAATAGTCATTAAAAGCATACAGTTGCAAAATCTTGTATATTACAAAAGCAGCAATTATACAAATAAATGTTACAATAACTACCTATGTATTTGGCAATGTGCTTTTCACTAATATTATAGAATACCTACAAGGCGTCATACAAACTTATTTCTAGTGCATGTGCCGTCTGTTTTAACAACGGGCAGCACACGGACCCAAACAAGTTCATGGGGCTACTAACACATCCATTTTTCTCAATGGAGAATGTGTCTGTTGCGAGAAACTCACACCTATTCTGGTCAGTTTTTGCACACCAGACTAACCCATTCTAGTCTATGGGCGCGTAAAAAAATGGACAGCAGACGGACGACCATGTGCTGTCGTTTTTTTACAGATCCATTGCTAAGCGATGCAGAAGCTCTCCATGCTGTAAAAGCAATAGAAAATGGCGTCTGAGTGATCATGTGACTTTCCTGTGTGTTTTTTCAGTGGGTTGTGACAAAATTGTGACAACATTTAGAAAACTAGACCACCTTATATCTTTTTGCAGATGAGAAAAATGGATGACACACGAACATAAAAAAAACATACTCATGAAACCAACGGACGCAACACAGACAGTGATAAAAAAAAATTGTCCTGTTTTTCCGGATTCCAATCAGACTCACTCTTGTGAAGAGGCCTTAAAATTTGCATAAAAACTGCTTGGCTTTCTAGATCATGCGCTATTATAAGGCCGGGTTCACACGTAGCGTAAAATTCTGAAAACGGCCATGTGACAGCCGTTAAAAAAACAAACGTCTGAATGTAGCGTGTCTAATTTGCTTGATATTTTTCATGCATATCACTGTCTCTGTTGCATCAGTGTGGATTCCATGTGGCATATATTTTTTCTCCTCCATGTTTCTCTTCTGCAAGCATTTCCTGGTTTCAGTTGTTTTTTTTTCTCTGCATTTCTTTAGTAACTGATGCGAGAAACACGAAGAGTACACAGATGTCATTTGTTTGCTGTCCATTGTTATCACGCACCCATTGAATTCAATGGGCGAAGTGGCCCATAAAAATGGACCGGAATAGGACATGCAGTAAGTTTTACGCAACGGACACACGCTCCGTGAAAAAACATTGACGTGTGAGTAGCCCCATTGAATTGCATTGGTCATTGTTCTGTCGGTTATTTAAATAGACAGTATACGGATGTGGAATACGCTCTTGTAAATAAGGCCTAACTTGACTTTTTCAATGGCGTTTATTGTGGGATATCACGCCGCAACAAGCTATGAGAGGCAAGTTAAACTTTGCTACATTTGTAACCACCCCCAGACCTGATTGGTTGTGTGCTGGATCTCCCCATGTGTAATCTTCAATCAGCCACCTTACCCAGACACTGGTCGCTCCCAGCACAATACTGTAATACATGCGCTGCGTCCTATTGTCAAGGCTGCTACATATTATGTACGGTTGCACCATCTCAGCTTATAAAGATGCTGATTGCAGTGTTGGTTATGCTGCAGCAAATTATTCAGTCAGCCACAGTTCCCCCATAACACAACCAGCCACAAAGCTCCCATAACAGAGTCAACAGCAGTGCCCACATAAAAAGGCAGTGACAGTACTCCCTTAATATTGCTAGCTACAGGCAGTGCCCCTATTACAGAGCCAGTTATATAATGTAATTAGAGATGAGCGAATTTCCCGAAACTCATTTAGAGTTTCATTTGATCGAATCTGCCAGCTAATTAGATTTTAATAAATTTGCCGCGAAAAGCAAGTGCCCAGATAGACCTGAAAACTCATGTCTGAATTCCCTGATGTCTTCTAGAACTGTATCCAACCCCTTTCAAGCTCATTAACACTAAGCCAGCATTAGTAATGCCATTCACCTATACCTCTCATGATTGGCTGTGCTAGGGGGAGGATAACCACAGTGGATTTTGGGAAGGCTGCCAGCAAAGCATTATGGGAAAGCGTGTCTGAGGTCACATGATCTTTTTTTTCTCATCTGTAATATGGCCGCTGATACTTTGCTGCGATTTATGTGCCATGAACCCCAAAAGCTTGGAATTTTGCCAAATCCGAAACTTTGGGGAAATTCAGACCGAATTTAATTTGTATAGCATCGATTTGCTCATCTATAAATGTAATATGTTTTTAGTTACAGTGATAATAGTTACCATGACATCTGTCAGTTCAAGGTTAAAGATGGATGTCATGGCTGTATATTGTAATTTATTGCTGACATCATATGCGACTATCTGACCGGACACTTGCTTTACATAGTCTAAACAAACATTGAATAATTCCCAGGTATGTGGCAAATCACTCTCCACAAAACCGCAACTCTTTTTTCAGCCTGAACGGTATCTTTTAGTGAAAAAGGGGGCAACTCTACATGATTGGGACTGAGCTAATGAAAGTGGCTAAGGGTATGTTCACACTCTGTGTTTTCAGGTGTTTTCAAAGCTGAAAACGTTTTTTGAGGCTTTTTATCTAGACATATTTGGAGCTGTATTTCTATTGACAAAATGAAGATCAGTTCCGAAAACGTCTCAAGAAGTGACATGCTAGTGTATTTCCCATTAAAATATTGCTCAGAATGACTAGATTTTGTTTTTCTAGTGCTGTGCCCTAGGTGGGGGTATAGGGGGATTTGTGTGTGTTTTTTGTTTGATTTAACTTTACAAATTTCCACCAGTGATCTGAAACATGTAGCTCTCCAACTGCTGTGAAAAAGTTCAAGCATTTTTTATAATCTACCACTTTCATGGTATGCAACTGCTGCAGCTCCACAGATTGACAGTGGTGGATTATCATTAGGGTGGTTCGGGCGGCCCCGGTGCTAGCGGCAGCCACATTAATTTGTATCTGAGTCCTCAGGACTTAGATACAAATGAATACTATAGGCTGCAGCCGGTCACGTTCGGCTTGCAGCCTATAAGGCGCTGGGAAGACTCCCTGTGCAGGCCGGCGTGATGAGGTACTGCATCACGCCGGTCTGCGCATGCGTCTAGTCCGGAGAATTCACACGTATCCAGCTGGAGCGGCCGCCACGGGGTAAGGTAAGTAAACTGTATATATTTTTTAGCTGGGGACTATCGCTGTGTATATATTCAATGAGGGGGGATTGCTCCGTTACACTATATACAAGGGGGAGTGCTGGGTGGCCCTATATACAATGGAGAGGGTAGCGCTGTGTGGGCCTGTATACAAAGGGGGGAGTGCTCTGTGACACTATATACAAGGGGGGAGTGCTGTGTGGCACTATATACAAAGGGGGAGCACTGTGTACACTATATACAAGGGGTAGCGCTATGTGGCCCTATATGCAAGGGGGAGCGCTGTGTGGCCCTATATACAAAGGGGAGCGCTGTGTGACACTATATACAAAGGGGGAGCGCTGTGTGACACTATATACAAAGGGGGAGGGCTGTGTAGCACTATATACAAGGGGGGGCTGTGTAGCGCTATCCACAGCGCTATGTGTGTGGCGCTCTTTATAGGGGCTTTTTGGCGCTATTTACAAGAAGGGGAGGGCTGTGTGGTGCCCTCTACAGGGGGGCTGTATGGCACTATCTATAGTGGGCTGTGTGTAACGCTCTCTACGGGGGGATGTGGGATATCTACAGGGGGCTGTGTGTGGCGCTATCTATGGGGGTGTGTAATATCTACAGGGGCTGTGTGTGGCACTATGTACAGGGGGCTGTGTGTGGCACTATGTACAGGGGGCTGTGTGTGGCGCTATCTATGCGGGGGGTGTAATATCTACAGGGGCTGTGTGTGGCACTATGTACAGGGGGCTGTGTGTGGCACTATCTATGCGAGGTGTGTAATATCTACAGGGGCTGTGTGTGGCACTATGTACAGGGGGCTGTGTGTGGCACTATGTACAGGGGGCTGTGTGGCACTATCTACAGGGGACTGTGTGTGGCGCTATCTATGGGGGTGTGTAATATCTACAGGGGCTGTGTGTGGCACTATGTACAGGGGGCTGTGTGTGGCACTATGTACAGGGGGCTGTGTGTATGTGGTGTTTTACAGTGTGTGGTATTATTATATTCAGGCGCGCAGTGTTTGGTGCTATTATATTTAGGGGCACGGTATGTGGCACCATGATAACTTTATTTTCGTTTATAGGTGTGGAAATGTTGGAAAAGTGAGGAGCCGAAGACATCTGAGTGGCAAATTCTGCAGAAATGGGTCATGGCCGGGAGAAGCCGTCATGAGTTCTGGACCGGATGGAGAAGAGAAGTGGAAAAAAAAATACTAGAATCTGAGACATCGTTACCTGTGAGTCACTAGATTTATAGAGAATCTGTCACCTCTCCTGACATGTTTATTATAGGAAATCCTTGTATTTCACAAAGTCTTTCTGCAGTCCAGGACTGATAGACAATTCGCCTTGTCAGGAGGATGTGTCCCTGCACAGTGTGATACTGTTAGTATGTAGGGACACAGCCCTGTGACAAGGGGAATCATAACACCCATTTGTTATTGCTTGCCCAAAAAGGTAGTGTTAAAAATAGTTATGGCGCGGAAGGGCAGCGGTGCTGAAGGGGGCCCAAGTTTGGGTAACAGCCCAGGGCCCATGGTCTACTTAATCCGCCACTGCAGTTTGAAGACCACTTTTAAAGCCATCTACATTCCTATTTATGATATCTTGCATGGGCGCACAGTTTGGGTGGTTGAATGAGGAATGAGGAAATAAATAATGTTTGAGATCTTGCAATTAGCAGGGAGTTTTTACTGCTCTGGAGCTACTGGTATATAGTATGTTTAATAATAAATGTTTCTGCACAGCAAGAGGTATGGGAGAGTGAGAGTTGTCTCACAGTGGAAAGGGGGGGGGGGGGGGGTTAGCCTTCCATACAGACACAGATTGTTGTCGGTGAGCCCCAGATGTTTACTGCCTGAAAGTTAATATGGCTGACAAAAGTCAGAGACTACCCTTATTTAATTCTATTGTAATCAAAAGGGCTATAAAGTGCAAGTTATTAATTTTTGAAGTTCTATCAAAAAGAAAAAATACACAATAATTTGCAGAAATGAATAGGGTAGTATACAACTTTCCCCAACAAGGTTCAACAAGGTCTGGTACAATCATACAGAAGAGCTACTGTAGCCCAAATTGTGAAAAAGTTAATGCTGGCTATGATAGAAAGGTGGCAAATCACATAGTGCTTCATACGTAGATTGCTGCTTTTGGGACTGCGTAGCCACACACCGGTCAGAGTTCCCATGTTGACCCTTGTCCATCGCTAAAAAGCACTTAAAATGGTCATGTAGGCATCAGAACTGAACCATGGAGAAATGTAAGAAGGCCTTTCTGATAAATCAAAGAGATGGTACCAGGATGCACTATGGGACTGCTGGGAAAACTTGGGTTCTGGTATTCATGTGAATGTTACTTTGGCACGTATTACCTACCTAAAAATTGTTGCAGACCAAGAAAACCCGGTTCATGGCAACGCTATTCCCCTATGGCAGTGGCCTCTATCAGCAGGATAAGGTGCCCTGACACACTGCAAACATTATTCAGGAATGGTTTGAGGAACATGACAAGGAGTTCAAAGTGTGTAATTGGCCTCCAGATCGCAATGCTTAACCACCGCTCCATTCAAGGTCCTCCTGACTACGGGGGTGTAGTGAGGAGGATCTGGGGGTTGAGTACCCCAGTCCTCACGATCTGTGACGATCCCAGCTGTGGGGACCCCAGTGATCAGACAATTATCACCTACTGTATCCTGTGGATAGGTGATAATTGTTGATTCTAGTAAAACTCAGATAATGAGGAATGTGGTTAAAAAACGATATGCACAAGTTTTTTTTAACTCATTATGAACACAAAAGTCTGATAATAAATTTAATAAGGAAATGTAACATTTTGCGAAATCCACTGACGAATTAACGGATGGTAGATGGCGGGTGTTGTAATCAGTTGTGCACCATGGCTTGCAATCACAGCATTATAGGTTTAAAGGTTCCTATTGTTTGATTCTAACTTTTCCATATAATTATAATCTAGCTTTAATGCATTGCCTAGTATGTGTGACAGCTGCTGCTACACTAAAGATATAATCATGTCTAAAATGCCCAATCATAGCCTTTTTATTAGGAGCTCCCATTTGTAGTTATGTAACTATGTTCAATAAAAACAAATTATAATTTAGTTGCATATTAAGTGGAGTTACTAATGTTAGCTCTCCTCGGATTCTTTGAGAAATTAATATACATTTCATTTTCATCTATGTCAATTATTGCCAGTTTAGGGGAAGGGTTGTAGGGCAACCAACTGCAAAACTGATTGCATATATGGATCAGAGCTGACTTCCCAAAAGATCCAGCCCAACAATTACAATCAAAATCAGACACTCCCTTCATGCCTAAAAATCTCCCAAAAGATCCTACAAATGGAAGATAAAACCCTCAATGATTTTTTTAAATGAGCTTACAGAAATGATAATAATTAAACTCTTTGATTGGCTGGACGTATGCGCTGTGATTTTTCTCCATGCTGTATTGATTATAGGGCAAACTTAAAGATTACAAACACTTCATCTAATGAGGTACTAAAAAGAGCTACTACAATAAAAAAAAAAGAGCTGGTAGAAACCAAGGCCTTCAAGTGGCTACATGCTCAGAAAGTTGCTTAACTTTATACACCATTTTATTGTTTGAGAATGAGTCTCTGCTCTACAATGTGCATAGGCCCTAGGGTATGTTCACACGCTAAAGTAAAAATGGCTGTAAAATACGGAGCTATTTTAAAGGGAAAACAGTCTCTGATTTTCAGCCGTTTTTTAAGCACAAGCGTTTTTTTATCCATTTTTTACTGACTTTTTGGAGCTGTTTTTCTATTGAAAAACCGCTGAAAATAAGCCGTGTGAACATACCCTCATAGTTAAACAGCACCTGAGGCATCTTTAATCCTTAAATTTGGATGGCTTATACTGTAGATATTAATTCCACCTACAGCTGATCCCAGGTGAAAGGGCACTTCTTTCTCCCAAACCGGGAGCATTACCAGATACATAGTTAAACTAGTTTTGTTCGCACATTCATTAAAGGCTCCATTTGGAGCCTCCATTGTAGATTTCAGGAAATTTGCATGGAGCATTATTTTTCCCATCAAAACGATGAACATCTCTGCTAAACCAAATGGACATAGAGTACAATTGTATTTAGAACAACTGGAGTCATCTACCATGTTTTTTGTTCCCACCCCTCTGCTATCTTTTCATGCATCGCATTATCTTTTCTGCCTTACTATGTTTACTCTGTATTAATGGTGATGTTTATAATTATACTAAAATGTTCAGGTCCTGAAAAGATTTGCTTTTTAAAATAATTATTTTATTTTTTTCTCTTTTGTCATTTTGTTGGCATCTTAGGTAGAAACCCATAAATGAATGCAGATGAATAAATGCCAACAATCAAAGTTGTGCAACTTAGGATTTATAGATTATTTGACAGAGTGACTTATACCTACTGAGTAAATAACAGCAAGTACTATATTATGGCATTCGTCTGTGAAACAGCTGCTATTTGATGTGGTTGTGGAGCTTTCAGTGGCTGAATTTTATATGAACTGTTCTTTGTAATGGTATTTGAGAATTATATTATTGCCTCCATTCTAGCCTCTCACATTAAAGGAAAGGAAAGAAAAGACTATAACTATTATAGCGGAGTTCAATATCGCAGAGATCCCATTACATAGTTTATTTTCTTTCTCGGTGACCTATTTCTTGTATAGTCAATTACTCTACCTACTGATCTCTTTCAGAACTCAAAAGCAAGAGAAATGCAAGGCACTGTTATAACTTGACTGCATTGTCCACCTTTCTGTTTTTGTACAGTTATTCCTACTGTGCAGTAATAAAGTGCACTCAAATAATGAGCCACCTGTTCCTGGGCACTGGCAGACATTGTTATCCTTGCACTCTGATCTCAAGGAGGCAGTTAAACGGCAGGGCAGGAGTGCCGTTAAAGGGAAGGTGTCGCAAAAACATTTTTTTTTATATAAATTTGCTTTTAGTGTGTTATTAAAATAAATTTTGTTTATTTGTGTTTTTGTGTTTTTCTTTTTTCTTTTTTCTTACTTTTACTTCACTATGGGGCTGCCATTTTTTCTTCATCTCTGTATGTGTCGATTAACGACACATACAGAGAAGGAATACGGCACATACATCCCCATAGAGAATGCGAACGGGAGCCGTTCCATTCACTATAGTGTACGCCATCTGTGTGGGAACGGCGCATGCGCCGCTCCCACACAGTCCAAAAGGAAGGTCTTCGGCAGAGCGACATCCGGCGCCATTTTCATGTGGACCGGAATCCGCGGCCGGACAGTAAGATTACTTCCAGTCGCGGCTTCCGGACATATGTTCCAGGCAGCGAAGACGCGAGGAGTAGGATCGGAGGCAGCAGCGGCGGCAGGAACAGGTAAGTTATGTTTGTGCATGTGATATGTGTATTATGTTCGTGTTATACTGTATGATTACCACTGTAACTAATCCTCCTACACTGTGTGCCGCCATTTTCTGAGCGAATGCACAGTGTAGGAGGATTAGAAAATTCAACCACCTCCTTCTCCTGGCACTAGCCAGGATAAGGGAGGGGGGATTGTGTGAGCTCACTAGAGCATGTGTGTCTATACCAAATTTGCAGCATAAAGCAATGAGGTTGCTTTACCACATTGCAATGCTGCAATTTTGGGAATTTCTCCCTCTAGTGACCAGCACATGGAAATGTTATAAATTAGAATCTAATTTCTAATATTTCCTGACTTGTGAAAAAATTAAAAAAATTAAAACCAATGTTTAATCACCTAAATACTAACTGTTTAACTGGAAAACAAAAACAATTTCTAGCGACACATTCCCATTAAAATGAATATACAGAATGAAAACATATTTTCACCTGTCGATTGGTGGGTGAGGACGACGGTCCGCGACCACGGACGTTACCGTACCCTCCCTTTACGCCCCCTCTTCTTGGGTCCAGAGCATGAGAGGAATTTCTTAATGAGGGAAGGGGCATTAAGGTTTTCTTCTGGCTACCAGGACCTCTCCTCAGGACCAAACCCTCTCCAGTCCACTAATTATAAAGTCCTTCCTCCTACTCTCTTGTAGTCCAGGATCTCCTCCACATTGAACACATCAGAAGAACCGCTGGGAGCAACTGCAGGACTAGGATCTATGGGGATTCTGAGGGTAGGAGGCAGCCGAAGATTATAAGAGACAGGATTTATCTGTTGCAGGATCTCAAAAGGTAAGAGGAACCTGGGAGCAAATTTGTATGAGGGCGGCTCTCTTCTTCATGTATCCACTTTCCGCTTCATGCAATCGGCTGCCAGCAGAATAGAGGACCTGGATTGCTGCCAGATTAGTAGAAAGTCCCCAAAAGAAGTCAACTGCGGGTACCTGAGATGCAGCCGGAACAGGAATAGAGATTTGTGGATGTTGGCCGTAGACAATGTAGAATGGCGTGGAAGTAATGGACTCACTTGTGTGGTTTTTATAAGAGAAGCTGTACCCAGTTATCATGCTGCATGGATATGAAGCGATGAAGATAAATCTCCATAAATTGGTTTATCCTGTCGACTTGACCATTAGACTGAGGATGGTAGACTGAGGAAAAGTCCAATTTTTACATCTAGGAGTTTACAGAGGGCTCTCCAGAATTTTGAGGTGAACTGAACTGATCAGACATGATATGAAGGGGCAAGCCATGCAAGCGGAAGATATGCAGAATGAAGAGATTTGCCAGTCGAGGAGCAGTAGGTAGGCCGGTTAGCGGGATAAAATGTGCCATCTTAGAGAACCAATCCACCGTCACCCAGACAATATTGCATCCTGCTAAGGGAGGAAGATCTGTGACAAAGTCCATTGCAATATGCTGCCAGGGAGCGTTCGGCACAGGCAGAGGTTGGAGCAGGCCGGCAGGCTTGGAGTGGGCAACCTTATTAGAATCACAGAAAGTGCAGGAAGAGACATAGTCCACAATATCTTTGGGCAGTGTGGGCCACCAGAAATGACAAGCAATCAGGTCTCGAGTCTTATGAACACCAGCATGCCCAGCCAGTTTGGAGCTGTGTCCCCAGCAAAGGATTCTTCTCCTGTCTGCCAAATGAACAAAAGTCCTCCCCAGAGGGTTGTATCTCCAACCAATCCTAGGCGCTGGAGTTTTTTGGCTTCTTGGGAAACAAACGCACAAAATGGCCTCCAAGGCCGCAATACAGACAGAGTCCTGAAGTGCGTCTGCGTTGTCTCTCCTGGACTGACAACTTTAGACGGTCCACTTGCATAGGTTCCTCTGGTGGAACAACTGACAAGGGCAGCAGAGGCTGCTGGAAGGTAGGAGCCAGCCTCGGGAATCTTCTGTCCTGGCGAAACTCCTTGTTGTTCCAGGTCAGCTCTGCAGCTAGGGTACAGAACCAAATTGTGTACTCGCCCACGGAGGTGTCTCCTTGGCGAAGGGTCAGTAGAGATGCAGCTGTAGAAGAGAATCTCCCAGGTTCTTCAAATATTGTGCGGAAAGTCTGCAGGAAACACTGTAAGTCTCGAGTTTCTGGTCACTGACATTCCCAAATGGGGTTCGCACATGCCAGGGCCTTGCCAGTAAGGGGAGAGATTATGAAGTCTATCCTTGCATCATCAGAAGGAAATGCCTTTGAATGCAGTCTGAAGTGGATCTGGCATTGATTTAGAAATCCCCTGCAGGACCTCGCATCTCTGTCGTAGCGAGGAGGTAGTAGCAGGGAGAATCGGGGATCGGTACTGAAAGGAGGTGTAGCAGGAGGAACAGCAGGAGCAACAGGAGCAGGTACCGTGAAGGCTGCAGCTTGCGCATCCAGTCGATGTGCAATGACATTCACCGCCTGGAGGAGTTTTTTCCTGTCGTGACCAAAGGTCTCAAATGTCTGCCTTCATGATTTGTGACGTCGCCATGATCTTGGGTTCACCCAGGGCCGCCATCACGGCAGTACAGCTGGTACTGCCATCAGGGGCCCAGCCAGAATGATGAAAATAGGGGCCTGTCGCTTCTCAGCAACTTTACACATATCATTAAGGGCCCCAGCGTTAGTCCCTTGGAGAAAGGAGCGGACCCTGCAAGGTACTAGGGCCCATTCTTTACTCTGAAGTAACTAGCGTTGGGGCCCTGAGAGGACTTACAGTAGGGAAAGATGCAGCATGTAGAATCACTGTGTGTAGAGATCCCGCCCCCCAGCCAGATCCATCTCTACACCGCCGACTGGACCTGCAGGCTGGTGAGTGTGTGTCCCTCTCTCCATCCTGCTTCCCATTCCTCCTGACCCCACGTGATTATATATAACTTGCGTAAAGGATCTGCCAGGCACAGCTTCGGGGTTAGCTCCCATAGATAATCAGTCTGCACCTGCTTCTATGTCTGTGAGACTGACTCCATCTTCCACCACTCAGGGTGGCAGGCTTAGGAGTGGGAGAACCTATCACAGCCTGGCCAGACGGAGATAGCTCCCGCCCTCTGTCTATTTATACCTGCCTTTCCTGTTCCTCCTTTGCTTGTGATCTTCTCGTTTGGTTTCCTGGCCCTGCTGCAGCTTCTTGTACCATTGTCCTTGCTTCATATTGACCCCGGCTTGCTGACTACTCTCCTGCTCTGCGTTTGGTACCTCGTACACTCCTGGTTTGACTCGGCTTGTTTACTACTCTTCTGCTCTGCGTTTGGCACCTCGTACTCTCCTGGTTAGACTCAGCTTGTTCACTTCTCTTGTTGCTCACGGTGTTGCCGTGGGCAACTGCCCCTTTCTCCCCCTAGCTCTGTGTACCCTTGTCTGTTTGTCAGTCGTGCACTTATTGAGCGTAGGGACCGTCGCCCAGTTGTACCCCGTCGCCTAGGGCGGGTCGTTGCAAGTAGGCAGGGACTGAATGGTGGGTAGATTAGGGCTCACTTGTCTGTCTCCCCACCCCCGTCATTACATAATCACAAGCCCATACCTAGTCTACCCTGGTCCCTGACACCACTATGGACCCCCTTGAGACCCTGGCTCAGCAAATGCAGGGTCTCTCCCTACAGGTCCAGGCCCTGGCTCAGAGGGTCAACCAGCCTGATGCTACCATGGTAGTCCCCCTCACCTCACCTCTTGAACCCCACCTCAAGTTGCCCGACCGGTTCTCAGGGGACCGGAAGACTTTTCTCTCCTTTCGGGAGAGTTGTAGGCTCTATTTTCGTTTAAAGCCCCACTCCTCAGGTTCTGAGAGCCAGCGGGTGGGTATAATTATGTCCCGGCTCCAGGAAGGGCCCCAAGAATGGGCCTTCTCCTTGGCTCCTGACGCCCCTGAACTTTCCTCCGTTGATCTTTTCTTTTCTGCTCTCGGACTCATCTATGACAAGACTGACAAGACTGCTTTTGCCAAGAGTCAGCTGGTGACCTTACGTCAGGGTAAGAGACCTGTTGAGGAGTATTGCTCTGACTTTAGGAAGTGGTGCGTAGCTTCTCGGTGGAATGACCCTGCCTTAAGGTGCCAGTTTAGGTTGGGTCTGTCGAACGCCCTGAAAGATCTGCTAGTTAGTTATCCCTCTTTTGACTCCCTAGACCAGGTTATGGCTTTAGCGGTACGACTTGACCGACGTCTCAGGGAACGACGACTTGAACGTCTTGATGTTTTCTCCTCTGACTCCCCCATGATGCCTCCCGAGGTTCCGTTGCTTCGTTCCTCCCCGGAAAACTCGGAGGTACCTATGCAACTCGGGGCCTCCGTGTCCCCCCAACAACGTAGAGATTTCCACAGGGGATGACAAGCATCAAGTGGGGATGACAAGCATCAAGTGAACAACTGTCCTAAGCGTAAGAATGCAGCCGGAGAACTTCCGCGCCTAAGTGATCATCGGGGAGGTCACTTGGGCGCACAGGTATTTCCCGTATTTCCCGTAAATATGAAACATAATAAAATCTTGCTTCCCTTTCAGGTCTCTTTTGGTGGTAGGTCTGCTACCGGCAGTGCCTTCGTGGATTCAGGGTCTTCTGCTAATATCATGTCTGTGGAATTTGCTATGTCTCTAGCTATGCCTTTGATTGATTTGCCTAAACCTGTCCCGGTAGTGGGTATCGACTCCACTCCTCTTGCTAATGGTTATTTTACACAGCATACCCCTGTTTTTGAACTCCTTGTTGGCTCCATGCATTTGGAGCAGTGCTCTGTACTGGTGATGCAGGGATTATCGTCCCATTTGGTTTTAGGCCTTCCCTGGTTGCAGTTGCATAATCCCACGTTTGACTGGAATTCTGGGGACCTTACCAAGTGGGGTAATGAATGCTTGACGTCATGTTTTTCTGTTAATTCTATTTCTCCCCCTGAGGTGGTGAACACGCTACCTGAGTTTGTTCAGGACTTCGCCGATGTTTTCTCTAAGGAGGCCTCTGAAGTGTTACCTCCTCATAGAGAATATGATTGCGCAATCAATTTGGTACCAGGAGCTAAGCTCCCTAAAGGTAGGATATTTAATCTCTCTTGTCCCGAACGTGAAGCCATGAGAGAGTATATCCAGGAATGCCTGGCCAAGGGTTACATTCGCCCCTCTACTTCTCCGGTAGGTGCTGGCTTCTTCTTCGTAGGGAAGAAGGATGGTGGTCTTAGGCCATGCATTGACTACCGAAGCTTGAATAAGGTCACTGTAAGGAACCAGTATCCTGTTCCTCTGATTCCTGATCTCTTTAATCAGGTTCAGGGGGCCCAATGGTTCTCTAAGTTTGATCCATGGGGGGCATATAACCTTATCCGCATCAAAGGGGGATGAGTGGAAGACTGCGTTTAACACGCCCGAAGGTAATTTCGAATACCTCGTCATGCCCTTTGGGTTGTGTACTGCTCCCGCGGTCTTCCAGAATTTCATAAATGAGATTTTAAGAGACTACCTCGGGTTATTTCTTGTAGTGTACCTTGATGACATACTTGTATTTTCCAAGGACTGGTCCTCCCACATTGAGCATGTCAGGAAGGTGCTCCAGGTCCTTCGAGAAAACAAACTGTTTGCAAAGACCGAAAAATGTGTGTTTGGGGTGCAGGAGATACCATTTTTGGGCCAAATCCTCACTCTTCATGAATTCCGCATGGACCAAGGTCCAGGCTGTGGCGGAATGGGTCCAACCTGCCTCCCTGAAGGCGTTACAGTGCTTCCTGGGGTTCGCTAATTATTACAGGAGGTTTATTGCTAACTTCTCGGTCATCGCTAAGCCTCTTACGGATCTCACTCGCAAAGGCGCTGATCTCCTCCACTGGCCTCCTGAGGCTGTCCAGGCTTTTGAGGTCCTTAAGAAGTGCTTTATCTCGGCCCCGGTTCTGGTTCAGCCCAACCAAATGGAGCCATTTATCGTGGAGGTTGACGCGTCCGAGGTGGGAGTGGGGGCTGTCTTGTCCCAGGGTACCAGGTCCCTCACCCATCTCCGTCCCTGTGCCTACTTCTCCAGGAAGTTTTCACCCACTGAGAATAACTATGATATTGGCAACCGCGAACTCTTAGCCATTAAATGGGCATTTGAAGAGTGGTGCCACTTCCTGGAGGGGGCTAGGCACCAGGTAACGGTCCTTACCGACCACAAGAATCTGGTTTTCCTAGAATCTGCCCGGAGGCTAAACCCGAGACAAGCTCGTTGGGCGTTATTTTTTACCAGATTCAACTTTGTGGTTACCTATAGGGCTGGGTCTAAAAATCTTAAGGCTGATGCACTGTCACGTAGCTTCATGGCCAGCCCTCCTTCGGAGGAAGATTGTGCTTGTATTTTGCCTCCAGGTATAATCATTTCCGCTATTGATTCTGATTTAGTCTCTGAAATTGCGGCTGATCAAGGTTCAGCTCCCGGGAGCCTTCCTGAGAACAAGCTGTTTGTTCCCCTGCAATTCCGGCTAAGGGTACTTAGGGAAAATCAATCATGACTCTGCACTATCTGGCCATCCAGGCATTCTGGGTACCAAGCACCTCATTGCCAGAAACTATTGGTGGCCTGGGTTGCCTAAAGATGTTAAGGCCTACGTCGCCGCTTGTGAAGTTTGTGAAAGGTCAAAGACTCCCAGGTCCCGCCCAGCGGGCTTACTATGTTCTTTGCCCATTCCTCAGAGACCTTGGACCCATATCTCCATGGATTTTATCACCGATTTGCCTCCATCTCAAGGCAAGTCGGTGGTGTGGGTTGTAGTAGACCGCTTCAGTAAGATGTGCCACTTTGTGCCCCTCAAAAAACTACCCAATGCTAAGACGTTAGCTACCTTGTTTGTCAAACACATCCTGCGTCTCCATGGGGTCCCTGTCAATATTGTTTCTGATAGAGGGGTACAATTTGTTTCATTGTGTTGGAGAGCCTTCTGTAAAAAGTTGGAGATTGATCTGTCCTTCTCCTCTGCCTTCCATCCTGAAACTAATGGCCAAACTGAGAGGACTAATCAGTCTCTAGAACAATATTTAAGGTGTTTTATCTCTGACTGTCAATATGATTGGGTCTCATTCATTCCCCTCGCCGAATTTTCCATTAATAACCGGGTCAGTAACTCGTCAGGGGTCTCCCCCTTTTTCTGTAATTTTGGGTTTAATCCACGGTTCTCTTCCGTTTCACCTGGTAGTTCCAACAATCCCGAGGTAGAGGTCGTTCATCGAGAACTGTGCACAGTCTGGGCTCAGGTTCAGAAGAACCTAGAGGTGTCCCAGAGCATACAAAAAACTCAGTCAGATAGAAAACGTTCTGCTAACCCCTTGTTTATGGTCGGGGATCTGGTGTGGCTATCGTCTAAAAATTTGCGCCTTAAGGTCCCATCCAAGAAGTTTGCTCCCCGGTTTATAGGGCCGTACAAGGTCATTGAAGTCCTCAATCCTGTCTCCTTCCGACTGGAGTTGCCCCCATCTTTTTGAGTACACGACGTGTTCCATGCCTCCCTCCTTAAACGATGCTCCCCGTCCTTGGCTCCCTCGAGGAAACCTCCGGTCCCTGTTCTCACCCCTGAGGGGGCAGAATTCGAGGTGGCCAAGATTGTGGACAGCAGGATGGTCCAAGGCTCCCTCCAGTACCTGGTCCATTGGAGAGGATACGGGCCTGAGGAGAGGACTTGGGTACCCGCTCGGGTTGTCCACGCTGGGATATTGGTCAGGAGGTTTCACCTTCGTTTCCCCAGTAAACCATGTCCACTTAGAAAGGGTCCGGTGGCCCCTCATAAAAGGGGGGGTACTGTAAAGGATCTGCCAGGCACAGCTTCGGGGTTAACTCCCATAGATAATCAGTCTGCACCTGCTTCTATGTCTGTGAGACTGACTCCATCTTCCACCACTCAGGGTGGCAGGCTTAGGAGTGGGAGAACCTATCACAGCCTGGCCAGACGGAGATAGCTCCCGCTCTGTCTATTTATACCTGCCTTTCCTGTTCCTCCTTTGCTTGTGATCTTCTCGTTTGGTTTCCTGGCCCTGCTGCAGCTTCTTGTACCATTGTCCTTGCTTCATATTGACCCCGGCTTGCTGACTATTCTCCTGCTCTGCGTTTGGTACCTCGTACACTCCTGGTTTGACTCGGCTTGTTTACTACTCTTCTGCTCTGTGTTTGGCACCTCGTACTCTCTTGGTTAGACTCGGCTTGTTAACTTTTGTTGCTCACGGTGTTGCCGTGGGCAACTGCCCCTTTCTCCCCCTAGCTCTGTGTACCCTTGTCTGTTTGTCAGTCGTGCACTTATTGAGCGTAGGGACCGTCGCCCAGTTGTACCCCGTCGCCTAGGGCGTTGCAAGTAGGTAGGGACTGAGTGGTGGGTAGATTAGGGCTCACTTGTCTGTCTCCCCACCCCCGTCATTACAACTTGATTATATAAAGTATGTTAAAATTGTTTCATTGGGGTTTTTTTGGCCGCGATTTTCATAATCGCAGCAAAAATAGCGCAGTTTTGCCACAGTTTTTAAAGATTACGGCAAAACCGAGTGATTTGTGCCGTGATTATGAAAATTGCATTAAAAAAAGGGTACAAAACATGGTAAAATAGTGCTGTTAG
The DNA here is from genome assembly GCF_050947455.1 of Rhinoderma darwinii. Lineage (NCBI taxonomy): Eukaryota > Metazoa > Chordata > Amphibia > Anura > Rhinodermatidae > Rhinoderma > Rhinoderma darwinii. The sequence goes on from NC_134689.1 coordinate 107,810,560, forward strand.
GCTATAGTCAAAGTGCGGTAACATCACGTTTTTGTTGCCCTTTTGCAAAAAAATTTGATTTCACCGCACTGTGTAAATAGACTAAGGCCTTATTCAGATGATCGTGCTCGGTCCGTTTTATATGGACCGTGTATCGGCCATATTTCCCGGACTGACCACAGTTCGGGGAGCTGGGCTCCAAGCAACATAGTTATCTATGACACTAGGTGTCCCTGTCTTTCCGCGGGAAAACTGTCCCGTACTGTAATCGTTTTCAGTACGGGACCGGGGACAGTATTCCCGCTGAGAGACAGGGACTCCTAGAGTCATAGATAACTATGATGCTAGGATCCAGGCTGCCTGAACTGTGGTCGTTCCGTAAAAACATACTGCCGACATACGGTCCATGTAAAACGGACCGAACATGCACGTTTCAATAAGGCCACTTCAGAAGTGGCGGATTTGTCTCCCATTTCTTGTGCGGATTGCACACTGAAAATTCACTACAAATGTTCATAAACGTGTGCGAAATAGCCGTTTTTCACTGCCAATTTGCACCCGTGTGGGACCCATTCTCACGGATCCCTCATAGACTTGAGTCTATTGAGGGATCTGTAAAAACGGACATAAATGGGACATGTACTATTTTTTCACGCCCCTTTACACAGTCCGCAACGGCTGTGTAAATAGCCCCATAGAAATACATGCAAACATGTGATGGCCGTTAGAACAACGGCCATCAAACTGACATTTAACATGTTCGTCTGAATAAGCCCTAACTCATTTTCAAAACCCCATGCACATGCAGCAGAAAAAAATCTCCATGGAATTTAGGACATGCTGCTGATTATTAAATCAGCAGCATGCCTATTATGTTGCAGAATTGGAACTTATTTTACCATTTAGGGTATGTTCACACAGGAAACAAAAAACGGACGTAAAATACGGAGCTTTTCAAGGGAAAACAGCCCCTGGTTTTCAGTAGTTTTTTATGCATCAAGCATTTTTTGATGCGTTCTTTACAGCCGTTTTTGAAGCTGTTTTTCTATTGAGACAATGAAAAATAGCTCCAAAAATGGTTCAAGACAGGACATGCACTTTTTTTTACAAACGGGCGCGTAAAAAACGCCCCGTGGGAACGAAACGCCGTTTTTCCCATTGAAATACAATTTGCAAGCGGAAGCGCAAAATAAATTGACATTTTGCAGATTTTAAAATACGCACCGCAGGTCAATTTATATGCAGAAAAAATCTGCGAGGTGTAGATGAGATTTCTTGAGCTCTCATTTACTTTGCTGGTACTGCATTACACTGCGGATCTGCCGCACGAAAATACATGCGGTAAATCTGCACGTAATATGCATCGTGTGCATTTGGCCTAACAGAGTTTTTTTTAATTCATTTTAAGGCCCCGTTCACACGTGTTGGATTTGATACGGATTTCAAAGACAATCTACATCCCATGAATATGAGGTTTCCGCAACCCAGTTCACATGTTATGAAAAATTTTCCACGTGCATATTTGTCCGCACCATGAAAAGAAATCCACCACTGCAATAAGAAGCATGCTACTTATTTTTCACGGAAAAGCCGAGGATGAGCCCCTTTGAATGACAATGGGACTAATTCTCGTGCGGATCTGCTACACGCTTGTGGCACATCTGCGGCAGAAATCCAAGTGTAATCCTCAGATTTTTGCTGTGTAAAAACACATTGGACTTTATTGGCAACGTAACAAAGTTAGTGCTCCTTATATCCTCACAAGTGCTTCCCCCTTTCTTAATGCCCCCTTCACATCATGTTATTGCCCTACATTTATTGTAGAGAAAATCTCCTAGCGTACACTTTAAACAACGTAAACAAAAATTCATAGCACACGCTGAGCTCAGGTCCACTTACAGTGGATCTGCGCTTTGGTATAGTGTTTGTGCCGCATCTCAGCTGTTGACTGGGCGCGGGCACAGCAAGGGAATCACAGCTGATCTCCACGCTGCTGCTCTGGCACACAGGGACGGCGGCGTGAGAGTACAGCTGTCTGCCGATTATTCACATATCTGCGGCAGTTATGCACGTAGGTACGGCAGGACATTTATCCTGACTTATCTCACTGCCTTGCCCTACAGGAGTATCACGGGCACGAGTGGTTCTTACTACTCTAACCCGTGCATTCTAATTTTATGCTACCGTTACCCTTATTGAAACCGACTGTGTGGTTAAATCAATCATTTACTACATGGTTCTTCACACAACAGTAATAACCACACGGTTTCTTGCATACCACAGCAGTGCAGCCTGGGTTCGGTTGCGTTCCTGTTCTGGCACACAAGACACTTAGCGTGAGGGTGCAGTTTGTAGGCTCATGTTCACACTTTGCTGCAGTGCAGCTGCATGGTGGTGCAACAGGCTACCTGCCTAATTTTTGCACTGCCGCAACCTGAGAATACAAATGCTGCTTTGGAAGCATAGCCAATTATGTGTTCTTTGTTGAATAAATTAGAATGTATAACATTCTAATTATTCATGGCCTAGGTATGTGAGTTTGGGGGTCACTCACACATACCTCTTACACCATTGGACTTTTTAGTGTTCAATTCTTTCTTAATGTATACTAATAAAAGTTAAATATTAATTTCAGATCACATACTTTTCCTCCTTCCCTTTCCTTATATACATACCTCTAATAGTCCAGACAGTAGCAGAGGCTTAGGCAGAGATGGAACTTGAAGGTAGATGACGCCAAACGTGGCGGATGATACCAGGCGTGGTAGATGACACCAGACGTGGTGTATGAGAACAAACAAGGCAGATGACACAAGACGTTGTGTATGACAACAGATGAGGCTCCAACACTAGAAGAGGCACAGGAATAAACACAGCACTGGATACAGGACACAGGTAGCAGGGCATGGGAACACTGGGAACAGGATACGACTAAGGGACCATTTGCTAAGACTCCTTCACCCTGGGAGCAAGTACAGGACTAGGGGCTAATCCTAAAACAAACGCAGGCTGGGAGGGCAAAAACATTTAATTTTAAGAAAGCCAATTTCCCCAGGATGAGGGCTGCAATTCAGGATATAGACTGGGAAGAACTAATGTCAAATAATGGAACAAATGATAAATGGGAGATTTTCAAATCTACTTTGAGTTATTATAGTGCAAAATTTATTCCTACAGGTAATAAGTATAAACGACTCAAATTAAACCCCACATGGCTTACACCTTCTGTGAAAGGGGCAATACATGACAAAAAAAGGGCATTTAAAAAATACAAATCTGAGGGTACAGCTGTAGCCTTTGTAAAATATAAAGAGCTTAATAAAATCTGTAAAAATGTAATAAAATTAGCAAAAATACAAAATGAAAGGCAGGTGGCCAAGGATAGTAAAACAAATCCTAAAAAATTCTTCAAGCATATAAATGCAAAAAAGCCAAGGTCTGAACATGTAGGACCCCTAGATAATGGTAATGGGGAGTTGATCACAGGGGATCAAGAGAAGGCAGAGTTACTAAATGGGTTCTTTAGCTCTGTATATACAACAGAAGAAAGAGCAGCTGATGTAGCCGGTGCCAGTGCTGTTAATATATCAGTTGATATACTGAATTGGATGAATGTAGAGATGGTCCAAGCTAAATTAAATAAAATAAATGTGCACAAGGCTCCGGGACCAGATGGGTTACACCCTAGAATTCTTAAAGAGCTTAGTTCAGTTATTTCTGTCCCCCTTTTCATAATATTCAGAGAATCTCTAGTGACTGGTATAGTGCCAAGGGACTGGCGCAGGGCAAATGTGGTGCCTATTTTCAAAAAGGGCTCTAGGTCTTCCCCGGGTAATTATAGACCAGTAAGCTTAACATCCATCGTGGGGAAAATGTTTGAGGGGCTATTGAGGGACTATATACAGGATTATGTGACAATAAATAGCATTATAAGTGACAGCCAGCACGGTTTTACTAAGGACAGAAGTTGTCAAACTAACCTAATCTGTTTTTATGAAGAGGTGAGCAGAAGTCTAGACAGAGGGGCCGCTGTGGATTTAGTGTTTTTGGACTTTGCAAAGGCATTTGACACTGTCCCCCATAGACGCCTAATGGGTAAATTAAGGACTATAGGTTTAGAAAATATAGTTTGTAATTGGATTGAGAATTGGCTCAAGGACCGTATCCAGAGGGTTGTGGTCAATGATTCCTTCTCTGAATGGTCCCCGGTTATAAGTGGTGTACCCCAGGGTTCAGTGCTGGGACCACTATTATTCAACTTATTTATTAATGATATAGAGGAAGGGATTAATAGCACTATTTCTATTTTTGCAGATGACACCAAGCTATGTAATATAGTTCAGACTATGGAAGATGTTCATGAATTACAGGCAGATTTAAACAAACTAAGTGTTTGGGCGTCCACTTGGCAAATGAAGTTTAATGTAGATAAATGTAAAGTTATGCATCTTGGTACCAACAACCTGCATGCATCATATGTCCTAGGGGGAGCTACACTGGCGGATTCACTTGTTGAGAAGGATCTGGGTGTTCTTGTAAATCATAAACTCAATAACAGCATGCAGTGTCAATCAGCTGCTTCAAAGGCCAGCAGGATATTGTCGTGTATTAAAAGAGGCATGGACTCGCGGGACAGGGATGTAATAATGCCACTTTACAAAGCATTAGTGAGGCCTCATCTAGAATATGCAGTTCAGTTCTGGGCTCCAGTTCATAGAAAGGATGCCCTGGAGTTGGAAAAAATACAAAGAAGAGCAACGAAGCTAATAAGGGGCATGGAGAATTTAAGTTATGAGGAAAGATTGAAAGAATTAAACCTATTTAGCCTTGAAAAAAGAAGACTAAGGGGGGACATGATTAACTTATATAAATATATTAATGGCACATACAAAAAATATGGTGAAATCCTGTTCCTTGTAAAACCCCCTCAAAAAACAAGGGGGCACTCCCTCCGTCTGGAGAAAAAAAGGTTCAAGCTGCAGAGGCGACAAGGCTTCTTTACAGTGAGAACTGTGAATTTATGGAATAGCCTACCGCAGGAGCTGGTCACAGCAGGGACAGTAGATGGCTTTAAAAAAGGGTTAGATCATTTCCTAGAACAAAAAAATATTAGCTCCTATGTGTAGAAATTTTTCCTTCCCTTTTCCCTTCCCTTGGTTGAACTTGATGGACATGTGTCTTTTTTCAGCCGTACTAACTATGTAACTATGTAACTATGTAACTATCCATAGCTATAGGGTCTTAGTGCTATAGATATGCTATCTCCCCTGATGTTCTAAGACCTTAGCGACGCCCGTGATGCAGCTGAAAGCTGCGGGCCGTCGGCCATGTGAAGAAGTTGAGGGGGGCCAAAGAACTTTTGCATCGGGACCCATGAGCTATTAGCTACACCCCTGCACCCAGACCCACCTAGGCTCCAGCTGTAGCCTCCATCTCCATGGTGATTTGGTGATGTAATGCGATGTCAAAGTTGTATCACTACGTAATACAAGATTATAAATAAAAAAATAAAAAAGCTAGGTGGGCATCTTCAGGGCCCACCACACTTTTTAAATATTTAAAAATGTTTGCTGTGTGCAGCGCTTGCATGGAAGAAGAGAAAGCCGGCAAGGCGAGACAATTCATTCTGCTCTCAATAGCAAGATATTGTGGACCGGTTGAGTGGTAAGTAATAACCAGCACTAATATATATATAGTTTTTTTAATACTTTGTAGAGAATCCTTTGCAGACAATGACTGCCTGAAGTCTGGAACCCATGGACATCACCAAACGCTGGGTTTCCTCCTTTGTGATGCTTTGCCAGGCCTTTACTGCAGCTGTCTTCAGTTGTTGGTTGTTTGTGGGTCTTTCTGCCTTAAGTTTTGTCTTAAGCAAGTGAAATGCATGCTCGATCGGGTTGAGATCAGGTGATTGACTTGGCCATAGCAGAATATTCTACTTCTTTACCTTAAAAAACTCCTGGGTTTCTTTCGCAGTATGTTTTAGGTCATTGTCCATCTGTACTGTGACGTCCAATCAACCTTGCTGCATTTGGTTGAATCTGAGCAGAAAGTATATTCCTGAACACTTCAGAATTCATCCAGCTGCTTCTGTCTTCAGTCACATCATCAATAAACACTATTGACCCAGTGCCTTTGGCAGCCATTCATGCCCATGCCATCACACTGCCTCCACCATGTTTTACAGAGGATGTGGTGTGCTTTGGACCATGAGCCGTTCCAAGCCTTCTCCACACTTTCTTCCTCCCATGATTCTGGTACAGGTTGATCTTAGTTTCATCTGTCCAAAGAATGCTGTTCCAGAACTTGGCTGGCTTCTTTACATGTTCTTTACATGTTGTTTGGCAAAGTCTAATCTTTCTATTTTTGAGGCTGATTAATGTTTTGCACCTTGTGGTGAACCTTCTGTAGTTGCTCTCATGAAGGCTTCTCTTTATGGTAGACTTAAATACTGATACACCTACTTCCAGGAGAGTGTTCTTCACTTGGGTAGATGTTGTGAAGGGTTTTTTCTTCACCATGGACTGGATTCTGGGATCATCCACCACTGTTGTTCTCCGTGGATGTCCAGGCCTTTTGGAGTTCACGAGATCATCAGCGCGCTCTTTTTATTCAAGAATGCTCCAAACTGTTGATTTGGCCACTCCTAACATTTGTTGTCTCTCTGATGGATTTCTTCAATTTTTCAGCCTAACGATGGTCTGTTTCACTTGCATTGAGAGCTCCTATGACCACATGTGGTGGGTTCACAACAACAGGTTCCAAATGCAAATGCCACACATGAAATCAACTCCAGACCTTTTACCTGCTTTATTGATGATGATGATGGATTCATGAGGGAATAGCCCATGCAGCCCATTAAATAGCTTTAGAGATAATTGTCCCATTACCTTTGGTCACTTGAAAAAGAAGCAGCTACATATAAAAAGAGATGTAATTTCCAAACCCTTCCTCAAATTAGGATGTGAATGTGCTCAAATTAAAGCTGAGAGTCTGCACTTTAAGCCCATATTGATTATATAACTGTATATTCAATATGTTTTAGTAAACAGCTAAAATGCCCAAACTTTTGTCACTGTCCAAACAATTCTGGACCAAACTGAGTATATATACATATATATATAATCCAAAAATCAGGCAGCACTCCAAGGTATAAGCAAGGTAGAAAAAGGTGCTTTATTGGTCCATATACACACGACGTTTCAGCTCAACACAGGAGCCTTTCTCAAGTGAACAGATTCACTTATGCAACATTAAATGAGTGAGGAATGTGTTATTAATGTTGCATATATGAATTCACTATGTACCTTTTGGCAACCTTATATGTGTTGTTGCATTTTATTGGCACTACTTTTTATAATATTGGTTCTCCTATAAATGTGTGGTCATGACATTAATCTGTTCACTTGAGAAAGGCTCCTGTGTTGAGCTGAAACGTCGTGTGTATATGGACCAATAAAGCATCTTTTTCTACCTTGCTTATACCTTGGAGTGCTGCCTGATTTTTGGATTCTACTACAGCAGGTCTGTTAGCCCTGACCTGGGCAGGTCGGCACGCACCTACGATTTACAAGGCTGTGCGGCTGACATTGTATTTGGACTTTATATATATATATATATATATATATATATATATATATACACAAATATATATTCACACACTGTATATGAGAAGTGGTAGGTGAGAGGTGGTTGATGTTGTTCTCTATAAAGGGAATCTGTCACCAGATTTATGCTGCCCTATCACCCTGCTGCTGATTGACAGCTTTCTCCCTATTACTGTGCATAGAGAAGAAAGCTGTCAATCACTAGTGGTGGGTGGGATTAGCCTGCATATATTGAATATGGAGGACTCCAGAATTAGCGCGTGCACATCATTAGGAGGACTCCTGGCTCAGCTCTCATTGAACATGATAAACTGTGATTTTATGAAAAATACACCACATTGACAAGTGACACATCAATGAAATCAGGGTTTCCGGCACTACTTTGGACAGATCCCATTTAAATTACGCTCAATAGGACTAGAACTTTAAAAATAAGCGTAATTGTATCTGTGTTTACTGTTAATACTCATTGCCACACCTCCAGTGCCCTTACTTAGTACGGCGGTGACCGGCAGCCACAGTCACGTGTCATGAACACATCACCTTATTGTGTAAGCAAGGTAAACAGAGATGACTGGGGACAAGCGGGTACCTGCTGGGCAGGAATGGCACAGAATTGCTAAGATGAGTACATTACAATTTGATCTATTTTTAACCTAAAGTCCTATTAAACTAATATTAATATCTCAGAAAACCCCTTTGACAACCTTCCCCAGTGGTCGCTGTTTACTATTCTTCCCGCTGACCATTCTGCTCACTTCCCTCCCTTTAAAGGCTCAAACGTCAAACCAGCAGTGCCCCGACCAATCTCTGGGGCGCCGAAATTTCTGATGACGGCCCTGGCTATGCGCCACATTTGTTAGCTGTTTTAGACACTTTTTTGACACGCTCGACAATGTATAATTTGTGTTCCATTAGTGCATAAAAACCCGTTAATTATGTAGCTGATTGGGCTTAAAGACCAGTAAAATTTTATAATTGTATGGGATAATCAGCAAGTGGGGGTTAATAATATTTTATTTTTCTATATGTCTTTTGAAGACTTTCTATGTTCCAAGTGGTATAGTCAGATTTTTTTTAGGACTGTTTGGGTGATTCTTACCCACCCTCTTATACTGGAGGTGTTTGTATATCATTTAGGGTATGTTCACACGGTGTGTTTTCAGACGTAATTTGGGACGTTTATGCCTCGAATTACACCTGAAAAAACGACACCATCACGCCTCCAAACATCTGTCCACTGCTTGCAGTGGGATTTACGGTGTTCTGTTCCCACAAGTCGTAATTTTATGCATCGTTTTCAAAATATGGCGCGTAAAAATACCCCGCATAAAAAGAAGTGCAGATAATTTCTTGGGATGTTTTTGGAGCCATTTTTCATTGACTCCATTGAAAAACAGCTCCAAAAACGGCCATAAAATACGCAGCGAAAATGTGAGTTGCTACAAAAACGTCTGAAAATCAGGAGCTGTTTTCGCTTGAAAACAGTTCAGTATTTTCAGACGTATTTTGCTAAGCCGTGTGAACATACCCTTATTCTTTCATCCTAACTGTCTGTGCACCATTACTACAATAAAGTCATCCATGTAGCCTTAGGCTCATTCACACTGCAGAACCCTGTGCATGGAGACTGTACATAGGCACTCTGTTTGCAGCTGTATGGTGCCTTTGAACAGTAGGGTATTACAGAGTATTCTTGCTAAATAAAAAACAATGACAGAGTTTCCTTTTTTGGTCACGTTGTTTCCAAAATAATTGAATAAAAAGTGATCAAAAAGTTGCAAGTACCTCAAAATGCCCTCACACCGCTCCGTTGACAAAAAAATAAAAAAGTTATGGCTCTCAGGATATGGTGACACTAAAACATTATTTGATTTAGAAAAAAGTGTTTTTATTGTGTAAAAGTAGTAAAACATATAAAAACTAAATACATTTGGTAGTGCCATAATCGTATCGAACCGCACAATAAAGTAAACATGTTGTTTATACTGCACAGAGGACACAGTTAAAAAATTATTAAAAAAAAGAGAATTTCTGTTTTTTGTCCTCCTCGTCTCCCAAAAAATTGAATAAAACTGATTAAAAAAAAAAATCGCATGTACCCCAAAATGATATTAATAAAAAATACAGCTCATCCCATGAAAATCAAGCACTCTCACACAGCTCGTCAACGGAAAAATAAAAAGTTATGTCACTCGGAACGCAATATAATGTAAAACGACGGCCCAGACTAATTTATATGTGCAGCAGTTCTTCACCTAAAATCCCACAGCATCATTTGCTAGCCCCCACTGGTAGACCCTGTAAATGCAGTGAAAACTATGACATTTTGGCTCCGAGAAACCAATTCAGCAAAATCTGAGCTGCAAAATGCTAATGGCACTCCTTCCCTTCTGAGCCCTGCCGTGGGTACAAACAGCAGTTTATTACCGCATATGGGGTATTACCATAATCATGAGAAATTGCTTTACAAATGTGGGGTGCTTTTTCTCCTTTATTCTTTATAAAAATTAGAAAATTCTATATTTTTTCAGAAAATAAAGTAGATTTTCATCTTCACAGACTAATTCCAATAAATTCAGCAAAATACCTGTGGCATCAAAATGGTAACTATACCACTAGAAAAAGTCTTTGAAGGGTGTAGTTTCTAAAATGCGGTCACTTTTGGGGGGTGTCCACTGTTTTGGTTCCTCCAGTGCGTTGCAAATGCGACATGGCACCGAAAACCATTCCTGTAAAATCTGCGCTCGAAAATGCAAATGGCACTCCTTCCGCTCTGAGCACTGCCGTGGGTGCAGACAGCAGTTTATTACCACATATGGGGTATTTCCGTAATCGGGAGAAATTGCTTTACAAATGTTGATGTGCTTTTTCTAATTTATTCCTTATAAAAATTTGAAAATTCTATGTTTTCCAGAAAAAAAGTAAATTTTCACTTTCACAGACTAATTCAAATAAATTTAGCAAAAAACTGTGGGGTCAAAATGCTAACTATATCCCTAGATAAATTCCCTGAGGGGTGTAGTTTCAAAAAATGGTGTCACTTCTGGGGGGGTTTCCATTGTTTTGGCCCCACAAGACCTTTTCAAACCGGATATGGTGCCTAAAATATATTCTAATAAAAAGGAGGCCCCAAAATCCACTAGGTGCTCCTTTGCTTCTGAGGCCGGTGTTTCAGTCCAGTAGCATACTAGAGCCACATGTGGTATATTTCTAAAAACTGCAGAATCTGGGCAATAAATATTGAGATACATTTCTAGGGTAAAACCTTCTGTGTTACAGATTTTTTTTTTATTACAAATGAATTTTGCCAAAAAAATAATAATTTGTAAAGTTCACCTCTACTTTGCTTCAATTTGTAATGGCAGGGGGTAGGGAGACGGACAAGTGAGCCCTAATCTACCCGCCACTCTGTCCCTGCCTACTTGCAACGACCCGCCCTAGGCGACGGGATACAACTGGGCGGCGGTCCCTGTGCTCAGTAAGTGAACGACAAACACGACAAACATACAAAGGAACACAAGCAAGGAAAAGGGGCCGTTGCCCACGGCAACACCGTGAGCAACCAGAGTGGTGAACGAGCCGAGTCAAGCCAGGAGTGTGCGAGGTACAAAACGAAAAGCAGAAGAGTAGTCGGTAAGCCAGGGTCTGTATGGAGCAGGATCAAAAATAGCAGGAGCTGTAGCTGGGCCAGGAAACCACAAGGAAAGAATCACAAGCACTGAGGGACAGGAAGTGCAGGCTTAAATAGACCGAGGGCGGGAGCTAGCTGAGTCTGGCCAGGTTACGATAGGCTCTCCCACTCCTAAGCCTGCCAGCCTGAATGGTGGAAGCAGGAGTCAGTCTCAGGGATGTATTCTCAGGTGCTGACTGATTAGTTCTGGGAGTTAACCCCGAAGCTGTGCCTGGCAGATCCTTTACACAATTCCTGTGAAACGTCTAAAGGGTTAAAACACTTTCTGAATGCTGTTTTGAATACTTTGAGGGGTGCAGTTTTCAAAATGGGGTGTTTTATGAGGGTTCCTAATATATAGGGCCCTCAAAACGACTTTAGAACTGAACTCGTCCCTGAAAATATAGCCTTTTGACATTTGCTTAAAAATGGGAGAAAGTGCTGCTAAAGTTCTAAGCCTTGTAACGTCCCAGAAAAATAAAAGGACGTTCAAAAAACGATGCAAATATAAAATATACATATGGCAAATGTTAATTAGTAACTATTTTGTGTGGTCTTACTATTTGTTTTACAAGCAGATACATTTAAAATTAGAAAAATCATAATTTCTTCCCATTTTCTCTAAATTTTGGTGTTTTTCACAAATAAGCAATGAATTTATCGACCAAAATTTTCAACTAACACAAAGTACAATATGTCACAAGAAAACAATCTCTGAATCGCTTGGATAGCTAAAAGCATTCTAAAGTTATTACCACATAAAGTGACACAAGTCAGATTTGAAAAAATGATGCTGGTCCTGAAGGCCAAAATGTGCTTGGTCCTGAAGGGGTTAACACAAAGTTCTTGTAAAGTGAAAAACCTTTTTAAGGTCATATTCACTGTATGTATAATGGGTGCCGTAAAAGTTCGAGGTTGTACAGGTGCTGTAACCTTACCATTTTTTTTTTACCATGAGACCAGTTTCCCCTTACATAATTTAATATTGGTAATGTCTTACATGCCCAATATTATGTTGTTTAAAAATAGTGTTGTGATTAAATACACATAAACTGCCCCTCCATGCTAATAAAGTTAAAATTAAAGATTTAAATCTTAATACTAATTGAAGCTATGATTATACAGCCAATAATTTTACATTTGTTTAACATTTGGTAAGATTCTTAATTACACATATCTAATTCTTTATTCAGCTTTGGCTTCTACAAATGGAATAAATGAACTACTTGAATGCACCACCAGGTCTGCAAAGGAAAACTCAGCAAAGAATCTATTAATTAACATCCAGATTTATTCCCATTTTCAATGCAGAGTTCCTTATAAATAAATTATTTTTGAGACTTTTGGCAAACAAACATTCTTAACCATTTGCGGCTATGGATATGTAGACAAGTCAGAAGTGATAATACATTTGGGGCATGTTCAGACGTGGAGGAATTCCACTGCGGCCTGTCCGCAACAGACTTTTTTTTCCTTTCGTTTATATAGCTTTAGCTTGAGTTAGTTTAGGTGTTGCAGAAAATTACAGTGCGAAATTTAGGTTGCGGTGCGGAATTTACATTCCTCAGCATGCACAGTCTGTTGCAGAGAAGTAGCAGATTTTCACTGCGGATTTCAGCCTTTGCAATGCAAAGACTGAAATCTGCGGCAAGTCCATTGTGATATCTGCCACGTCCCAAATAACTGTCCAGTATTCAAATTTCGCTGCAGATTCATTGCGTTATTGCCGGGAATTGGCGTCAAAATCTGCAGCAAAAAATTTCTGCCACGTCTGAACATGTCCTTATAGGCAACGTTACAATTTCTAGAGTTGCACTTTTGATATGAAATCAGTCCTTAGTTTCCAATAGGCAAATATTGAGGTTTCAAATGTATATACTAGTTTGAAAAACATAGCAAGCAGATATATTTGCTTGAGATTAATATCTATATAAATATATGTGCTTTAAATGGGTTCACCGCTATTGCTGTTTCTGAAACCCATGTCCAAACTAAATCCTGTAAATCATGTCTGCATTGGGCATATATGATGATGTGCAGATGTGCTGCTATGTTCCCTATAAAGGTATAGATGTACCTGTATAGCATGTGTGCTATGATGGCAGGTGAATCAATATATAGACTCCAAACACACTTGTAATAAGGGCTGGGCACCGTTTATACCAAAAACATCCCCCCATCTCATATAGGCAGCTCCGTGAAATAATCCATACACAAGAGAACAGAGCATTAGAAGCCAATTAATATATAAAACTTTACAATTTTTATTAAACACATATTACAAACAGTGTTAAAATATACAAAGACAAGACTCTAGTAAGAACAGCGGAGCTGATAGTATTTGTTGCTGACTCCGTTATATGGGTATTGCAGGTTGTATATAATAATATATTTAAATAGGTATGAACCTACCCTCATAATGGGAAGTCCTCCCAACCCCAGTAAATATGCTTTACAAGTATGTTCAGTATTGGTAAACAAAGAAAGGGTAAGATAAAGTGACAGTGCATAAAAAAGTAATGTAAATAACAGCAGCCTTACCCATAGACAGCAGAAAAGATGATTAGCAGTGTCCGCTCCTCCACATGAACCCCAATGCGTGTTTTGCCACGAGTGCTTCCTCAGGGGGATGTGTGTGTATGTACTCACTCTAGCAACCCTTATATAGTCCACCAAAAATTTTATCTGTATGATGTATACTGGCGCATCCCCGTTGGAACGACCGGAAGCAAGGCAAGCCCCACTTCCGGCTCCAGGCACGGCAGCACATATCCGGATACCCGACGCGTAACAGGAGTTCCGGACATGTGCAGTGCGCCCTCGGAGACGGAGGGGGAGAGCATCGCTAGCAGCCGCCCCAACGGGCATGCGCACCACATCAATCATGACAATATGAGTGAATGAGATTATGTGCATTAGTCTATCACCTCCATATCCTGTGTCAATGTGGATTATTTAGTTAATTTATAGCGATTTAAACTGCCATATTACCCACACCATCCAGTATATGACCATCATATCTGGAAAAAGTTACAACTTCTATATTTTGGCGGGATATTCATATATACTAGGGCTTGTATATTCGAAGTTGTATGCGCTATATATTTAGAAGGATAAAATACGTACAAACGGAAAAGGTGACACCAGGGACCAAAAAATAATAAGATAAAAATAAAAGAGGTGAAAAATTAATGAACGTGCAGAAAGTGAAAAGACCAAATAGAAAGTGAAAAGAAATAGTGTGTCAAAACGTACACATCAGTATATCAGTGTATAACAAAGCCAAACGTACAAATCAAAAATTAAGGGGTACTGAATGACCCAATATAGAATGAAGAGCCATATAAATTATACGGGAAAAAAATAAAACACTACAAAAACATTTATATACAAATTAGTGATAATTACTTGTATACAGCGAGATACACTAATTCTGACCAAACACACTCAGAATACCAATATATATCAATTGGTATACAATTATAGTAGAGCAATTATATTAAAAAAAGTGGTAAGTGGTTTATGAAGTATCTATGTGATAGTCATTTACATATAACAGGTTCACTGAAGTGACAACTGACAATCCATACAGTCATTTACATATAACGCAATATACTTATTCTAAAAAGACATGCTTAAAGTACCAGTATATATTAATTGTTATGCACTTATAGTTAAACAATTGTGTCCAAAAATGGTAAGTGATTTATAAAGTACCTATATGTTCAGTTTCGTAACCGAACACGGAACACTTAAACATGGTAAAACAGAATATCCACATTTATCCAAAATATAATATCATTGTATGCACTATCCAGAGGAAATTCAAGGGGTTCACTCCCATTCCAAATATCGGACAAAGGGCACTTTATGTAACATACACGGTACCTAATAAAAAAACACATACAAGACAACACATAGTTACTATAAAAAATAAAAACAAATGGAAGGTAGAGATTACAATAATGGAACAAAACTAAGATTTTCGTTCAGTCCCTGGGGTGTCATAGATCCCAACATGATAATCCACTTGCATTCCCTTTGTGCCAACACTTTCTTCACATTACCCCCCCTGATGCCACAATATATTCTGTCAATGCCTCTAACTGAAAATGATTTGGGGTTAGAGTCATGATGCAATTTGAAGTGTCTAGGTATAGTTTTTAATTGTGTTAAATCCTCCACTTCGCTAGCCCCCAGAATATCGCGTACGTGTTCCCTTGTGCGAATTCTCAGTGCTCTAGAGGTCAGTCCTACATATATTTTAGAGCACCCACATGTGGCATAATATACCACGTGTCGTGCTACATGAGATATACTCTCTGATATCAAACTGTCGTGCTCCATCAGCTGAGGAGAAGTTGGTTGCCCGACAGATATTCGCGCAGGCTCTACAGTTACCACAAGGATAACATCCTTTTCTAGGTCCACGCGACCCAAAAGGAGATATCTGGCGTGGAACATAATGACTTCTAACAAGAAAATCTTTCAAGTTCTTAGCTCTTCTAGCTGTCATCATGGGTCTTTCAGATAGGGTTTGGGCCAAATGTGGTTCAGATCTAAGAATAGGCCAGTGTTTCTCCAGAATGGCTCTCATCTTATTCCACTGTCTATTGTAGGTGGATATGTAACGAACTCCTGATTCACTTAGTTGTTGTTGTATAGGTCTCAGAAGGTCGTCTCATGGGGTTGTTCTTGCTCTCCTATAGCCAGACTTAATGACTCTATTGCTATAACCTCTCTCTCTAAATCTAGATCTCAAATCCAAGGATTGCTGTTCAAATAGAACATTAAAGGAACAGATCCCCTTCATCCTAAGGAATTGCCCAACCGGGATGGCTTTAATGGTAGACAGAGAGTGGGCGGATGATGCATGCAGCAATGAATTGACCGATGTGGATTTACGAAATACATCCATGTGTAGAAACCCCTGAGCATCGGAAAAAATCTGTATGTCCAGGAATTCCACACAATGACGGTGATATTTGTGTGTCAATTTAATATTAAATGGGTTATTGTTAAGTTGCTGCATGAAACTAATCAACCCAAACTCTGATCCTTGCCAAATGAAAAAGATGTCATCAATATAACGTAGCCATAGGTGTACCTGGTCGGCGGTGTGGGCTCCGTCCACAAGGAAAACCTGTCTCTCCCACAATCCAAGAAACAGGTTTGCATAGGATGGCGCACACACCGCCCCCATTGCAGTCCCCTGCTTCTGCAAATAAAAACAATCCTTAAATATAAAAAGGTTATGACTCAAAATAAATTCTAAAAGTTCAAGGATGAAGTCACATAGTTGGCCATCCTGATTGCTGGTCCCCAGGAAGAAGCGGACCGCCTCCAGCCCATCTTGATGTCTTATGCTCGTATAAAGTGATTCTATATCTGCAGTCACAAGGTACATATCTGGTTCAATTTGGATCCCACTGATCCTACCAAGAATGTCCGTCGCTATAAATTAACTAAATAATCCACATTGACACAGGATATGGAGGTGATAGACTAATGCACATAATCTCATTCACTCATATTGTCACAATTGATGTGGTGGGCATGCCCGTTGGGGTGGCTGCTAGCAACGCTTTCCCCCTCCGTCTCCGAGGGCGCACTGCGCATGTCCGGAACTCCTGTTACACGTCGGGTATCCGGATATGTGCTGCCGTGCCTGGAGCCGGAAGTGGGGCTTGCCTTGCTTCCGGTCGTTCCAACGGGGATGCGCCAGTATGCATCATACAGATTAAATTTTTTGTAGACTATATAAGGGTTGCTAGAGTGAGTACATACACACACATCCCCCTGAGGAAGCACTCGTGGCGAAACGCGCGTTGGGGGTTCATCTTTTCTGCTGTCTATGGGTAAGGCTGCTGTTATTTACATTACTTTTTTATGCACTGTCACTTTATCTTACCCTTTCTTTGTTTACCAATACTGAACATACTTGTAAAGCATATTTACTGGGTTTGGGAGGACTTCCCATTATGAGGGTAGGTTCATACCTATTTAAATATATTATTATATACAACCTGCAATACCCATATAACGGAGTCAGCAACAAATAATATCAGCTCCGCTGTTCTTACTAGAGTCTTGTCTTTGTATATTTTAACACTGTTTGTAATATGTGTTTAGTAAAAATTTAAAAGTTTTATATATTAATTGGCTTCTAATGCTCTGTTTGTGTTCTCTAGTGTATGTATGATGACAGGTGGTAGAATTTGTTTCAGATCCCTGTTTTATGTTGCAACACGTTATAGTTATAGCTATAGCAAAAAAAAGTATTTCATTGCACAGTTAAAAGTTTTACAATTTTTCAATTTACTTTGTGTCAATTCTTCAGGGTTTTCAAGATCTCTGCTTGATGTTAATCAGTAGGAACTTTATTATAACCTCCCAGTGGGTAAACATCAGTCCTGGTCATGTGATGATCACACAGGTGCACAGCGCATTACAAGAGAGAGATCTGATAACTGTGCTGTAACAAGCCATGAATAATTAACCTTTATTTGCTGAAACGATAAAGTTTTGCAACTTAAACCCTTAACGCCTTCCGCCGTACATGCAAGTGTGTCATCACAATTTGGCGCAGGCTCAGGAGCTGTTATATGGCAGGTGCAGACTGTTTTATGAAGCTGACAATCGCCTTCAATGGCCAGGATAGGAGATTTCTCCGATCCCATCTGTTTAACCCCTCAGATGTTGAATTTAATCGCGATCACAGCATGTGTGCGATTAGAAAGAGGCAGGGGGTTCCCTCCACCCCCCAATGGCCCCCCTCCCCACGACAAAACTGTGGGGTGCCAAGTGGTTGCCATGGCAGCCGGAGACCTAGTGAAGACCTCTAGGTTTGACTTCTGTGTCTGTGCCGAATAGAGGAGCACAGAAAAAGGCAATGCACTGCAATACATACTGTAAATATTGCACTTTGTTGCATGAGCAGAACTTCAATCATATGGTAAAGTACCCTAGTGGGACAAAAAAAGTGAAAAAAAATGTAATAACACTAAAATATATATAAAAAATAAACAAAAGTTTAAAAAAATTACTTTTTCCTATTTTGTCCATAAAAAATAAAAAAAAATAAAAAAACATAAATCAGTATAGCCACGTCCATAAAAGCCCAAGCTATTAAAATTATTTACCTGCAGGGTAAACGCTGTAGGAAATAAAAGTTCACAATGCAAGAATTGCTGTTTTTTGGTCTAAAAAAATGTGCATAAAAAGTGATCAAAAAGTCATAGTTAGGCCTCATGCACACAAACGTATTTTTTTCCTCCCGTAAATACTGGCATAAATAAGGGTCCTTGGTCACACGTATTCGACCTGTATTGCACCAGTATTTACGGACCCGTGCCCGTAAATACGGGTCCGGTGTCACCAGTATTCCACTCATATTTACGGGCACGTTTTCGATGCAAAATTGCACTGCACTAATCGGCAGCCCTTCTCTCTATCAGTGCAGGATAGAGAGAAGGGACAGCCCTTTCCGTAGTAAAAGAAATTCATACTTACCCGGCCGTTGTCTTGGTGACGCGTCCCTCTTTCGACATCCAGCCCGACCTCCCTGGATGACGCGGCAGTCGATGTGACTGCTGCAGCCTATGATTGGCTGCAGCGGTCACATGGGCTGTAACGTCATCTCGGGAGGCCGGACTGGAGGACGAAGCAGGGAGTTCTCATTATGTATGAACGCCTTTTTTTTTTTACAGGTTGATCTATATTGTGATCGGAAGTCACTGTCCAGGGTGCTGAAAGAGTTACTACCGATCGTTTAACTCTTTCAGCACCCTAGACTTCTATAGGCCTGCCCGTGCCGTAATTATGGCCTAAAATAGGACATGTTCTATATTTTTCAACGGTCCGGGCACCTTCCCATAAGCATACGGGGAGGTACCCGTGGCCAATAGTCTATGGGCCCGTAATTACGGCCCGTGATTACGGGCATTTTTACGTTCGTGTGCATGGGGCCTTAAAGTTAACATCTAATTTTTGTTTCATCCCTTCTCTTTTTCCCATCCCTTGGTTGAACTTGATGGACATATATGTCTTTTTTCAACCGTGCTGATATGCGCATAAAAAGCGAAACACAAAAAACAATGGATGAAGTGCAGGTTTTTTTAATTTCCACCTCACAATTTGTTTTTTTCTTAAATTACTCAATACTTTATATGGTACATTAAATGGTGCGATTTTAAAAATACAACACATTCTGTAAAAAAATATTTAATTACTCTTGGAAGTTGGAGTGGAAAATCTAAAAATAAAATTGGCCTGGTCCTTAAGCGGCAGTGTCCCAAAATCACAGTAGTGTATCACAGTATAATGCTCCCCATAGCTGCCCCACACAGTATAAAGTACCCCATACAGTATAATGTACTCCCACACAGTATATTGCTCCCCATAGCTACCCCATACAGTATAATGCTCCCCATAACTGCCCCCACAGTATAATGCCCCCACACAGTATAATGCTCCCCCATAGCTGCCCAATACAGTAATGCCACGATAGCTGCCCTCACACAATAAGATGTCCCCATACAGGAAAAAATGCTCCCCATAGCTGCCTCCACAGTATTATGCCCCCACACAGTATAATGCTCCCCATAGCTGCCCCATACAGTATAATGTTCCCCATAGCTGCCCCATACAGTATAATGCTCCCCATAGCTGCCCCCCCCACAGTATAATGCCCCCCATACAGTATAATGCTCCCCATAGCTGCCCCATACAGTAATGCCCCAATACCTGCCCTCACACAGTATAATGTCCCCATACAGTATAATGCTCCCCTAGCTGCCCCCACGGTATAATGCTCCCTATAGCTGCCCCTCTCACAGTATAATGATCCCCATAGCTGCCCCACACAGTATAATGCACCCCATAGATGCTCCCACACAGTATAATGCACCCCATACAGTATAATGCTCCCCATAGCTGCCCCAGACAGTATAATGCTCCTCATAGCTGCCCCATACAGTATAATGCTCCCCATAGCTGCCCCCACTCTATAATGCCCCCATACAGTATAATTCTCCCCATAGCTGCCCCATACAGTAATGCCGCCATAGCTGCCCTCACACAGTATAATGCCCCCATACAGTATAAATCTCCCCATACAGTATAATACCCCCAAAGTTGCTCCCATACAGTATAATGCCCCCCATAGCTGCCCCCATACAGAATAATGCCCCCCATATCAGCCCCATACAGTATAATGCCCCCATATCAGCCCCCCATACAGTATAATTCCCCCATATCAGCCCCAATATAGTATAATGCCCCCCATATCAGCCCCCCGTACAGTATAATGCCCCACATATCAGCCCCCCATACAGTATAATGTCCACCATATCAGCCCCCCATACAGTATATTGCCCAACATATCAGCTCCCCATACAGTATAATGCCCCTGCCATAACAGCCCCCATACAGTATAGTGCCCCACATGTCAGCTCCCCATATAGTAAAATGCCCCCATATCAGCCTCCCATACAGTATAATGCCCCCCCATATGAGCTCCAAAAACTGTATACAGTATAATGCCCCCATAGCTGCTGCCCCATACAGTATAATGCCCCCATATCAGCCCCCCATACAGTATAATGCCCCCATATCAGCCTCCCATACAGTATAATGCCCCACATATCACCCTCCCATACAGTATAATGCCCCCCATATGTTCTCCAAAAACTGTATAATGACCCCATAGCTGTCCCCATACAGTATAATGCCCCCATATCAGCTCCCCATACAGTATAATGCTCCACATATCAGCTCCCCATACAGTATAATGCCCCCCATATCAGCTCCCCATACAGTATAATGCCCCCATATCAGCCCTCATACAGTATAATGCCCCCCATATGAGCTCCCTATACAGTATAATACCCCCATATCAGATCCCCATACACAGTGACGTAACTACCGCTGTAGCAGACATAGCGGCTGCTACGGTGCCCGTGGCAAGAGCCGGTACAGCGGTAGCGACGCCACATTCAATAGTGTCTGCGTCCTTATGACAAAGCAGGGATGTATCTCCCTGCTCTGCCATAGGCTACTGTATTACAGTGGCACAGCTCTAAGGGTCGCAACGGTCGCAAAGGTTTGCAATGGTCCCATAAGCCTGGGTCGGCCCACAGGGCCCCCGTAGCCACACAGCGCTGACCGCGCTGGTCCCGCTTCCTGAATGCTGATGCAAGGAGCTGAAGGCTCTTTGCTCCAGCATTCAGTCTGCCGTGAGCGCCTCAGTGCAGACAGGCGCGATGTAGTGACGTCATCGCGCCTGTCTGCGCCGAGTCACTCACAGCACAGACCGGAGGAGGAAGAATCCTCCACCTGTCATAGGTAAGTAATTATGTTATTATTTTTCTATTAGCCACTATGGGGCATTATACTGGGTAGGGAAGGCAGGCTGATATGGTGGAAGCTATAGGAGCATTTTACTATATGAGGGGCATTACACTGTATGGGCGGCATTATGCTCTGGGGGCGGCTATGGGTGGCATTATAATGTGAGAGCAGATATGGGGGGAATTATATTGTGGGAGCAGCTATGAGGGGACATTCTACTGTGTGGGGCATTATTCTGTGGGGGCAGCTATATGGGGGGCATTACACTGTGTGGGGCAGCTATGGGCCATTATACTGCGTGGGGCATCTATGGAAAGCATTATACAGTGTTGGGCAGCTATGGGGAGCATTATACTGTGGGGGCAGCTATGGGGGTATTATGCTGCATGGGGGCAGCTATGGGGCAATATGCTGTATGGGGGAATTTGTTTGGGCATTGTACTGCATGGGGGCATCTGTGTGGGCATTATACTGTATGGGGGCAGCTGTGTGGGCATTATGCTGTATGGGGCCTCTGTGTGGGCATTATACTGTATGGGGCATCTGTGTGGGCATTATACTGTATGGGGCATTATACTGTATGGTGGCAGCTATTGGGGCATTATACTATGTGGGGGGTGTCACGGACGCAGGGTTTGTGGACCCACTAGGCCGCTCCGCCGTAGCGGGGAGGCAGCTGACCAGGTCACAGTCTAAGCAGAAGTAAATGGCAGACAGTAATGCTTGGGTACCTGAAATAGTCCGGGCGGTGGCTGTGGCTTCAGCACGGATGGAGGCAGGTGTGGCAAGTGGCGCCAGATGTGGCGGGCAGTATCCGATGAAGCGGTAGACACTTGATGTGGCAGATGGCACTTGACGTGGCAGATGGCACTTGACGTGGCAGATGGCACTTGACGTGGCAGAAGACACTTGACGTGGCAGATGGCACTTGACGTGGCAGAAGACACTTGACGTGGCAGATAGCACTTGACGTGGCAGATGGCACTTGGCGTGGCAGAAGACACTTGAACGTAGGTAGGCACAGGAACAATACGGAATACAGGAACGGTAACAGGGCACGGGTAACAGCTGGAACGGGAGACACTAAGGGACCATTTGCGAGACAGACTGGGAAAGACTAACAACGCTCAGGCAAGGATTAGAAGGCCAGGGGCCTTCTTATAGACCAGGAAATCTTAGCAGTTGATGGTGATGACGATTTCCTAATTGCGCGCGCTGGCCCTTTAAGGCCGGGCGCGAGCGTGCGCGCGCACCCTACGGGACCCACACGAACGGAGCGGAAGTGAGCGCTGGCATCTCCTAGGAGGGAGACGGAGGCCAGCGCTCACAGCCAGATCCATGGCTGCGGGCGTCGGGAGGTGAGTAAACTCGACGGCCCGCGGCCATGGACGCTACAGTATCCCCCCTCTTACGCCCACTCTTCTTGGGGCCAGAGTGAGAGAGGAACTTTTTAATAAGAGTAGGGGCGCTGAGGTTCTCTTCTGGCTCCCAGGACCTCTCCTCAGGACCAAACCCTCTCCAGTCCTTTACCTCGAATACATCAGAAGGTCCGCTGGGAGCAACTGTGGAACTAGAAGTCTTGCTGTAGCGGTTCAGGACCACTGGTTTCAGGAGGGACACATGGAAGGAGTTAGGGATTCTGAGGGTAGGAGGCAGCCGCAGCTTATAGGAGACAGGGTTAATTTGTTGCAGGATCTCGAAAGGACCAAGGAACCTGGGAGCGAACTTGTATGAAGGCACCCTCAAGCGAATGTTCCGAGAGGACAGTCAGACTTTAGTCCCCGGAAGATACTGAGGCGGCACTCTTCTCCTAGTATCCGCCTTACGTTTCATGCGATCTACCGCCAGAAAAATAGAGGACCGGGTCTGTTGCCAGATTTGCAGGAAGTCCCCATATGCAGAGTCAGCAGTGGGTACCTGAGATGAAGTTGATACAGGAAGAGGGTCTCTGGGATGTTGACTGTACACGATGTGAAAAGGAGTGGAAGTGGTGGACTCACTTGTGTGGTTATTATATGAAAACTCAGCCCATGGAAGAAGCTGTACCCAGTTATCGTGTTGAGAAGAGATGAAGTGGCGGAGATAATTTTCCATGATCTGGTTGATCCTCTCAACTTGCCCATTGGACTGGGGGTGATAGGCAGAGGAAAAGTCCAATCTCACATCCAGGAATTTACAGATGGCTCTCCAGAACTTAGAGGTAAACTGAACCTCCTGGTCGGACACAATGTGAAAAGGCAAGACATGTAAGCGAAATATGTGCTGAATGAAGAGACTCGCCAGTCGGGGAGCAAAGGGTAGGCCAGTCAGCGGAATAAAATGTGCCATCTTAGAGAACCGGTCCACCACCACCCAGATGCGATGTGCTGCCAGGGGGCACTGGGTACAGGCAGAGGTTGAAGCAGGCTGGCAGGCTTGGAGTGAGTCACTTTATTAGAGGCACAGACCGTGCAAGCAGAGACAAAGTCCAGAACATCCTTAGGTAGCGTGGGCCACCAGAAGTGACGAGCAATCAGGTCTTGGGTTTTACGGACACCGGCGTGCCCAGCTAGTTTAGAACTATGTCCCCAGCGGAGAATTCTTCTCCTGTCTGCCAACCGAACAAAAGTTCTCCCTGGAGGGATGTCTCTAATCTGCAGAGGATTGGCGGTGACAACGCAGGATGGGTCTATGATCGTCTGAAGGGACTCCACCGTGTCTTCCGTCTCAAATGATCTGGACAGGGCATCGGTCCTCACATTCTTTTCAGCGGGACGGTAGTGGAGCAGAAATTGGAAACGGGTGAAGAACAGTGACCACCTGGCTTGACGAGGATTCAGTCTTTGAGCGGACTGAAGGTAAGTGAGGTTCTTGTGGTCGGTGAAGATCAGGATGGGGTGAGCAGCGCCCTCCAGAAGATGTCTCCACTCCTCCAGAGCCAATTTGATAGCCAGTAGCTCCCGATCTCCAATGGAGTAATTGCGCTCAGCAGAGGAAAACAGTCTTGAGTAGTAGCCACATACAACTGCCTTTCCTTTGGAGCTCCTCTGGAACAGAAGTGCGCCTGCACCAACAGAGGAAGCGTCCACTTCTAGTGAGAACTGCCGAGATACGTCAGGGTGATGGAGGATCGAAGCTGAAGTGAAGGCTTTCTTGAGGCAAATGAATGCGGACTCTGCCTCTGGAGTCCACACCTTGGTGTTCACACCCTTCTTGGTAAGGGTAGAGATGGGAGCCGTCAGAGAAGAAAAGTTCGGAATAAACTGCCGGTAGAAATTGGCGAAACCCAGGAACCGCTGTATGGCCCTTAGGCCTTGAGGATGTGGCCATTCCAGGACAGACTTTAACTTCTCAGGGTCCATCTTAAGGCCTTGATCCGAGATGACATAGCACAGGAGGGGCAAAGACCTCTTTTCAAAGGTGCATTTTTCTAACTTGGCATACAAGCGATTCTCTCTTAGTCGCAGGAGAACTTGACGAACATGCCTCCGATGGGTCATCAGATCTGGGGAGAAAATTAGAATATCATCGAGATAAACTACAACACACATATAGAGGAGATCTCGGAAGATATCATTAACGAACTCCTGAAATACTGCGGGAGCGTTACACAGTCCGAAGGGCATCACTAGGTATTCGTAGTGCCCATCGCGGGTGTTAAATGCCGTCTTCCATTCGTCAACCCGGCGAATCCGGATTAGATTATAGGCCCCCCGCAGATCTAGCTTGGAAAAAATTTTGGCTCCTCGTATGCGATCAAACAGCTCGGAAATATGTGGCAATGGGTATTTGTTCTTGACCGTGATCTGATTGAGACCACGGTAGTCAATGCAGGGTCGGAGAGATCCATCTCTCTTTTTAACGAAGAAGAAGCCTGCCCCGGCCGGGGAGGAAGGTTTTCGAATAAAACCCCTCTCCAAGTTCTCCTTGATATAGGCTGACATCGATAAAGTCTCTGGCAAGGAGAGAGGATATACTCGTCCACGGGGAAGAGAAGCATTGGGAACCAGTTCAATGGGACAGTCATAATTCCGATGTGGAGGCAACGTCTCAGCCTCTCGTTTACAAAAGACATCCGCAAAACTGGCATACTGAGAAGGTAGATCGGAGAGTGACTGAGGCAGAGGGGGCACAACAGGACGGACTTGTGACAGGCAATGGCTATGGCATCTGGAACCCCATTGAAGAACTTCTCCAGAACTCCAGTCGAGTGTCGGGGCGCGTACACGGAGCCATGTCAGACCCAGCAGGATAGGATTGATAGCCTTAGGTAGTACCAGGAAGGAGATCTGTTCTGAGTGAAGAGCTCCGACTCGTAGCGTCAACGGCTCAGTGATGAGCATGATCGGATCAGGCAACGGTAGACCATTCACAGAAGCAACTGCCAGGTGTCTCTCCAGACGGACTGTGGGTAGTTGAAACCGATCCACTAGATCCTGGTGGATAAAATTAGCAGCCGCTCCAGAGTCAAGATAGGCGGAGGAAGGATGTGATGTCTCTCCGGTGACGATGGCCACAGGTATCGATAATTTGGAAGAGGTTTTAACGTTTGGAGATGTTCCACCTAGAGTTGCCTCTCCAATCAACCCTAGGTACTGGAGTTTCCTGGTTTCTGTGGGCATTGGCGCACAAAATTACCCTTGAGGCCACAATACATACAAAGTCCAGAGGAGCGTCTGCGCTACTTCTCCTGTTCAGATAACCGGACTCTGTCTACCTGCATGGGTTCTTCAGGTAGTGCACTAGGAGTGGACAATAGTGGTCTCTGGACTGATGGTGCTGGTCTGTGGACCCGGCTCTCCTGACGAACCTCTAGAGAGCGCTCCCGGATTCTCATATCAACCCGGGTGGCTAACAGGATGAGGGCATCCAAGGTAGAAGGAAGGTCGCGGGCTGCCAGTTCGTCCTTGATGTGAGAGGACAGTCCCTGCCAGAAGGTCGCCACCAGTGCCTCATTGTTCCATGCCAGCTCGGCTGCTAGGATACGGAAGGAGATAGCATACTCCCCTATTGTGGAGCCTTCTTGCTTGAGGGTCAACAGAGTGGCTGCGGCAGAGGATGTTCGACCCGGCTCCTCGAACACGGTACGAAAGGACTGCAGGAACAAGGCTAGGTCCAAGGATACAGGTCCTTGTTGCTCCAAGATTGGGTTCGCCCATGTGAGGGCGTTGCCAGTGAGGAGGGAGATAATAAACGCCACTTTGGCCTCCTCGGAGGGGAAGAGATGAGGCCGTAGCCTAAAATGCACTGTGCATTGATTAAGAAATCCTCTACATGCTCTGGGGTCACCGTCGTAGCGAGGAGGAAGAGGCAGAGGAACTGTGGATGCGGAACAAACAGGGGGAGCAACAGGCAGTGGCACAGCAACAGCTTCAGGAGGAAGAACCGGAGGTGGAACAGCGAGTAGATCCAGGGGGTCTTGGGCTGGCCAGCGGGTTCCATGGCCTGAGCGTACTGTCACGGACACAGGGTTTGTGGACCCACTAGGCCGCTCCGCCGTAGCGGGGAGGCAGCTGACCAGGTCACAGTCTAAGCGGAAGTAAACGGCAGACAGTAATGCTTGGGTACCTGAAATAGTCCGGGCGGTGGCTGTGGCTTCAGCACGGATGGAGGCAGGTGCGGCAAGTGGCGCCAGACGTGGCGGGCAGTATCCGATGAAGCGGTAGACACTTGACGTGGCAGATGGCACTTGACGTGGCAGATGGCACTTGACGTGGCAGATGCCACTTGGCGTGGCAGAAGACACTTGACGTGGCAGATGGCACTTGACGTGGCAGAAGACACTTGACGTGGCAGGTGGCACTTGACGTGGTAGATGGCACGTGGCAGATGGCACTTGGCGTGGCAGAACTTAGGTAGGCACAGGAACAATACGGAATACAGGAACGGTAACAGGGCACGGGTAACAGCTGGAACGGGAGACACTAAGGGACCATTTGCGAGACAGACTGGGAAAGACTAACAACGCTCAGGCAAGGATTAGAAGGCTAGGGGCCTTCTTATAGACCAGGAAATCGTGGCAGTTGATGGTGATGACAATTTCCTAATTGCGCGCGCTGGCCCTTTAAGGCCGGGCGCGAGCGTGCGCGCGCACCCTACGGGACCCAGCCGAACGGAGCGGAAGTGAGCGCTGGCATCTCCTAGGAGGGAGACGGAGGCCAGCGCTCACAGATCCATGGCTGCGGGCGTCGGGAGGTGAGTAAATCCGACGGCCCGCGACCATGGACGCTACAGGGGGTACTATGGGAGGATGATAATGTGTGGGCTGAATCAGGTGTGTATGGGCGGGGATTGGGCGGGATTAAAGGCGCGGCTTAAAAGAAAAATAATTGCCGCTGCGTGCCACATCGATTGTCCCTCTTTGTGATACTTGAAAGTATACCAGTGTCTTCAGGGGGAGGTGTATAGCACTGTATGAGGAGGCTGTATAGCCCTATCTACAGGAGGGGGCTATATGACACTATTTACAGGAGGCACTATCTACAAGGGCGGGCTGTGTGTGGCACCCAGGGGAGGGGGGCCCAGTCAAAAGTTTGCTATGGGGCCTAGTGTTTCCTAGTTACGCTCCTGCCCATGCAGTATAATGCCCCAACCCCGCAATATCGCCCCCCTCCCCATACAGTATAATGCCCCCATATGTGCATAATAGAAAAATAATAAAATTACTTACCTATCCCCGTTCCCACTATGGGTGGAGGTTATCCTTCCCCTCCTTTGTTCTGTGTTATATATTCTGTTCTCATATTTATCTATCTATCTATCTATCTATCTATCTATCTATCTATCTATCTATCTATCTATCTATCTATCTATCTATCTATCTATCTATCTATCTATCTATCTATCTATCATCTGCCAGTACATTATATATTATATATTATTATATATTCCCTAATGTGATAAAAAAAAGAAGGAACAATTTAACAAAAATACATAGCATGACGGCAATTAATGCATGAATATTTGGTATCTTCATAACAGTAAATTTTGCACATTAAATATGATGACCAGTAAAAAAATTAACCAATGACAGAACTGCTTTATACTGCAATTGCCCGCTCTCATAATAAAAAGTGTGTATGTACATTAAAGAGGATCTGTCACTAGTTTATTAATGCCCAATCTCCTAGCTAATTTGAGGCGCTGTCACACTGATAATGCTAGTGAAAATTTGTCCAAAAATGTTTATTATTTTAAAAGTTCTGAGCTTTTTTTCTAAATAGGCAAATGAGCCCATACTATACTATGAGGTGGAGCTACCTCACAGTCTTTTGACGCTGTCCTATCAGAATGAAGCTGCTTCACACAATGTGAGTGACTGGGTCTGGAGGGAAGGAGGATCACTTAAAACAGCGATATCTCGGGCTGTGGACCACCTAGAACAGCTATTTTGGTGGCATATAAAAGATGAGATTCATATGACATGAGGATCTAGCTATGAAACAACCGGAAATATCACCAGTGGAAAACACAGTTGGGAATGGAAGCAGTATAGTATATGATCGCTCTGTGTTGATGGCAGGGAAGATGGAAAAGTTGTATGACGATTAGGCTGGGTTCACACGACCTATTTTCAGGCGTAAACGAGGTGTATTATGCCTCGTTTTACGTCTGAAAATAGGGCTCCAATACGTCGGCAAACATCTGCCCAATCATTTGAATGGGTTTGCCGACGTACTGTGCAGACAACCTGTCATTTACGCGTCGTCGTTTGACAGCTGTAGTTATCAGCATCATAGTGCCTATTAGATTAGTTAGGAGATAGGGAATTAATTAACTAGTGACCGATCCTCTTTAAACACTAACTTCAAAAACTAACTTCACTATGTTAGTGTATGTACATTAACCCCTTCCCGCCCTAGCCACTTTTGACCTTCCTGACAGAGCCTCATTTTTCAAATCTGACATGTTCACTTTATGTGGTAATAACTCTGGAATGCTTTCACCTATCCAAGCGATTCTGAGATTGTTTTCTCGTGACACATTGCACTTTAAGTTACTAGCAAAATTTGCTCGATATGTTCTATATTTAATTGTGGAAAACACCGAAAATTAGAGAAAAATTGCAAAAATTAGCATTTTTCTCAATTTAAATGTATCTGCTTGTAAGACAGGCAGTTATACCACACAAAATGGTTGCTAATTAACATCACCCATATGTCTACTTTAGATTGGCATCGTTTTTTGAACATCCTTTTATTTTTCTATGACATCACAAGGCTTACAACTTTAGCAGCAATTTCTCACATTTTCAAGAAAATGCCAAAAGGCCATTTTTACAGGGGCCAGTTCAGTTGTGAAGTGGCTTTGAGGGCCTTATATATTAGAAACCCCCAAAAAGTCACCCCATTTTAAAAACTTCACCCCTCAAAGTATTCAAAACAGCATTTAGAAAATGTCTTAACCCTTTACACATTTCACAGGAATTAAAGCAAAGTAGAGGTGGAATTTACAAATTTCATATTTATTGGCAGAAATAAATTTTTAATACTATTTTTTTATTACACAGAAGGTTTTAGCAGAGAAATTCAACTCAATATTTGTTGCCCAGTTTCTGCAGTTTTAGGAAATATCCCACATGTGGTCGTAGCGTGCTACTGGAATGAAGCACAGGCCTCAGAAGCAAAGGAACACCTAGTGGATTTGGGGGCCTTATTTTGTTAGAAGGGCTCTTGCAGTGACAAAACAGTACAAATCACCCAAAAGTGACCCCATCTGGGAAACTAGACACCTCAAGGAAATTATCTAGGGGTATGGTGAGCATTTTGACCGCACAGGTTTTTTACAGAATTTATTGGAAGTAGGCCGTGAAAATTAAAATCAACATTTATTCAAAGAAAATTTAGGTTTAGCCATTTTTTTCTCATTTCCACAAGGACTGAAGGAGAAAAAGCACCGTAAAATTTGTAAAGCAATTTCTCCCGAGTAAAACAATACCCCACATGTGGTAATAAACGGATATTTGAACACAGGGCAGGGCTTAGAAGGGATGGAGTGCCATTTGGCTTTGGGAGATCACATTTAGCAGGAATGGTTTGAGAGGCCTTGTCACATTTACAAAGCCCCTGAGGGGACAAAACAGTGGAAACCCCCCACAAGTGACCCCATCTGGGAAACTAGACACCTCAAGGAAATTATCTAGGGGTATGGTGAGCATTTTGACCGCACAGGTTTTTTACAGAATTTATTGGAAGTAGGCCGTGAAAATTAAAATCAACATTTATTCAAAGAAAATTTAGGTTTAGCCATTTTTTTCTCATTTCCACAAGGACTGAAGGAGAAAAAGCACCGTAAAATTTGTAAAGCAATTTCTCCCGAGTAAAACAATACCCCACATGTGGTAATAAACGGATATTTGAACACAGGGCAGGGCTTAGAAGGGATGGAGTGCCATTTGGCTTTGGGAGATCACATTTAGCAGGAATGGTTTGAGAGGCCTTGTCACATTTACAAAGCCCCTGAGGGGACAAAACAGTGGAAACCCCCCACAAGTGACCCCATTTCGGAAACTACACCCATTGAGGAAATTATCTAGGGGTATAGTGAGAATTTTTAGTTTTGTTTTAGGTGTTTTTTTTACAATTTTTAAATGATCAAATTTTAAATGGGGCTGGTCAGTAGAAAAATTAATAATTGGTCATGGCCAGTATGGGAGACAGAAAAGGTGAATAATGAATAAATAAATTAAAAATCCAAGGAGGTATGATAAATTTTGAAACATTGTTTCATGCACAGGCCGGGATTTGTGGGACATGTCTCACAATGGTATGTGGTGTCCTTACGAATGCCTCGCTTGGCACACACACGGCATTTTTTTTGGGGCTTCTTTTTTTTTTCAGTGGGGGGGATTTCTGTGGGGAAATGCTGGCCGGGAATTATCCTACTGACGGAAGAGCCAGATGAACTGCCCTCTCCTTCCTGGTTACCAAACATCAGGGACTTTATGACCTTTTCCTGAAATTGCAGGAACGTACCTCCACTGCTGGCATATCTATAGAGGACAAAGGCGTTGTATAAAGCCATCTGTGTAAGATGCACAGACAGCTTCTTATACCATACTCTGGTCTTGCGCATGGCGTTGTATGGTTTTATAACCTGGTCGGACAGGTCAACGCCACCCATATACTTGTTGTACTCCTGTACACAATATGGTTTTGGGACTTGGGAAGTGGATCCACGTACAGGGACTAGGCTGCATCTGCTGTCGTGTATGCTGGTCAGTATAAGGACGTCCCTTTTATCCTTATACTTTAGGAGGAGCAGATTGTCGCAGCAGAAAGCTTTGCTCTCTCCTAATTTTAGGATCTGACCCAGCAATGTTTTGGGGAGGCCCTTCTTATTTTTGCGGATTGTTCCGCATGCCAAGGTGGATCTGGACAAGAGAACTTTTACTAAGGGGACACTGTTATAAAAGTTGTCCAGATAAAGATGATAGCCTTTCCCAAGTAAAGGATGGATAAGATCCCATACGATCTTTCCACTAATTCCAAGGAAAGGGGGGCATTCTGGGGGATCTATATGGGAGTCTTTTCCCTCATAGACCCTAAAGGAGTAGGTGTAACCGGTGGCACTTTCGCACAGCTTGTAGAGCTTTATGCCGTACCGGGCTCTTTTATTGGGTAGATACTGCCTGAAGTGCAGTCTACCCTTGAAGCTGACTAGGGATTCATCTACCGAAATATTTTGCTGGGGGGTATAAACGTGGGAAAAAATTTGGGAGTAGTGGGCAATCAATGGTCGTATTTTATATAGCCTATCAAAATTTGGGGCCTGTGGGGGTGGGCACTGGCTATTATCATTATAATGAAGGAATTTCAGGATGGCTTCGAAGCGCTTCCTTGGCATTACTGTGCGGTAAATGGGGGTGTTATATAAAATATCAAGGGACCAATAGTCTCTAATCCTAGGCTTTTTTATTAGGCCAAAACTTAAAAATATGCCCCAAAACTTCCGCAATTCCACTAGGTTTGTGGGGGTCCAATTTTGGCTTCTCCCATAATAAGAGTCAGGGTTCTGGGCGATAAATTGTTCCGCATAGATGTTGGTCTGCTGGACCATTAACGCTAAAAGGGAGTCTGAAAAAAAAAGGTTAAAATAATCAATGGGGCTGAAACCCGTCATTTCAATTTGAATGCCTGAGCGGGCTGTAAACTCAGGCACCTGGGGGGTATAATTCTCTGCAGCTTCCCAGGTCAGCTCAGGCAGATCAGGAACTACGGCTCTTCTACGCCGACTGGGGGGTGCAGATTCAGAGTCACTAGATGCAGAGGAAGATGGAAGCACGAACTGCTCCTCACCTTCACTTGCGCTGTCCGTGTCGGAACACAGCATTGCAGATGCTTCCTCGGCTGAAAAGACTCTTTTGGCCATACTGAAAAACTTGTGCTACCTAACTAACTAAAAACAGGTTAGTGGGCACAAAAGGGCAGAAAAGCGGCAGATCGCTGGTTTTTTTGAACTTACGCACTGTATTTATTCCTGTCTCCGTCTCTCACAAGCTCTCTGACAGGAAAGAGCTTGTCAGAGACGGAGATGCCGGCAAACCACTGCTCCTGCGCTGTGATTGGCCTGTCAGTACTGACCAATCACAGCTCGTTTCCGGCACAGGGACCACTCTGATTGGTCCTGTTTGAATCCTGCTTTGTGATCGGGACGCTGTCACCATGTCTGTTGACATGGTGACAGTTTGAAGCTTGGGCATGCACAGCTTCCCCATGGCTCCTCTATCCCCCCCACGGGTGCAATAGGCAGGCACCACTGCTACTGCGCTGTGATTGGCCTGTCAGTACTGACCAATCACAGCTCGTTTCCGGCACAGGGACCACTCTGATTGGTCCTGTTTGAATCCTGCTTTGCGATCGGGACACTGTCACCATGTCTGTTGACATGGTGACAGTTTGAAGCTTGGGCATGCACAGCTTCCCCATGGCTCCTCTATTCCCCCCACGGGTGCAATAGGCAGGCAACACTGCTCCTGCGCTATGATTGGCCTGTCAGTACTGACCAATCACAGCTCGTTTCCGGCACAGGGACCACTCTGATTGGTCCTGTTTGAATCCTGCTTTGCGATCGGGACGCTGTCACCATGTCTGTTGACATGGTGACAGTTTGAAGCTTGGGCATGCACAGCTTCCCCATGGCTCCTCTATTCCCCCACGGGTGCAAAAGGCAGGCACACACCGCTCATACTCGGAGCTGGCTCCCGGCCGCTTTCGGAAGGAGACGCCGACGTGGCCTTGCTCGTGCAACTCCAGGTTGGCTTGAGGCTTCCGAAAATGCCATAAAAAAAAAAAGTTTTTTTTATTATGAAGGTAGAAAAATCAGCGGGACCGACCCGCGAGCGAAGCCGACGGGGAGTTCCAGGAGGTCGGCATGAGTTGGCCGTGCATACCGCTAAAGCCCTCAAACTCCGACGCTGGTGCTGAGGAGCTCGTACACGGCTGCAACCGGGCTGGCACGGCTTCCCCATGGCTCCTCTATCCCCCCAAGGATGCCATAGGCAGGCACACGCCGCTCACACCCGGAGCGGGCACACCGCCGCTGACATGCATCCTTCGCGGACCGGAAGTGCTTGTCAGCCGGCTGGACACAACGGGACTCGCCGCGGGCGCTGTGGAGCTCCCACAAGGAAGCTGCCGGCATGTACAAGCTCCCAAGGGGCCCCTCTATCCCCCCACGGGTGCAAAAGGCAGGCACACGCCGCTCATACTCGGAACTGGCTCCCGGCCGCTTTCGGAAGGAGACGCCGAGGTGGCCTTGCTCGTGCAACTCCAGGTGGGCTTGAGGCTTCCGAAAATGCCATAAAAAAAAAAAGATTTTTTTATTATGAATGTAGAAAAATCAGCGGGACCGACCCGCGAGCGAAACCGACGGGGAGTTCCAGGAGGTCGGCATGAGTTGGCCGTGCATACCGCTAAAGCCCTCAAACTCCGACGCTGGCGCTGAGGAGCTCGTACACGGCTGCAACCGGGCTGGCATGGCTTCCCCATGGCTCCTCTATCCCCCCAAGGATGCCATAGGCAGGCACACGCCGCTCACACCCGGAGCGGGCACACCGCCGCTGACATGCATCCTTCGCGGACCGGAAGTGCTTGTCAGCCGGCTGGACACAACGGGACTCGCCGCGGGCGCTGTGGAGCTCCCACAAGGAAGCTGCCGGCATGTACAAGCTCCCAAGGGGCCCCTCTATCCCCCCACGGGTGCAAAAGGCAGGCACACGCCGCTCATACTCGGAACTGGCTCCCGGCCGCTTTCGGAAGGAGACGCCGAGGTGGCCTTGCTCGTGCAACTCCAGGTGGGCTTGAGGCTTCCGAAAATGCCATAAAAAAAAAAAGATTTTTTTATTATGAAGGTAGAAAAATCAGCGGGACCGACCCGCGAGCGAAGCCGACGGGGAGTTCCAGGAGGTCGGCATGAGTTGGCCGTGCATACCGCTAAAGCCCTCAAACTCCGACGCTGGCGCTGAGGAGCTCGTACACGGCTGCAACCGGGCTGGCACGGCTTCCCCATGGCTCCTCTATCCCCCCAAGGATGCCATAGGCAGGCACACGCCGCTCACACCCGGAGCGGGCACACCGCCGCTGACATGCATCCTTCGCGGACCGGAAGTGCTTGTCAGCCGGCTGGACACAACGGGACTCGCCGCGGGCGCTGTGGAGCTCCCACAAGGAAGCTGCCGGCATGTACAAGCTCCCAAGGGGCCCCTCTATCCCCCCACGGGTGCAAAAGGCAGGCACACGCCGCTCATACTCGGAACTGGCTCCCGGCCGCTTTCGGAAGGAGACGCCGAGGTGGCCTTGCTCGTGCAACTCCAGGTGGGCTTGAGGCTTCCGAAAATGCCATAAAAAAAAAAAGATTTTTTTATTATGAAGGTAGAAAAATCAGCGGGACCGACCCGCGAGCGAAGCCGACGGGGAGTTCCAGGAGGTCGGCATGAGTTGGCCGTGCATACCGCTAAAGCCCTCAAACTCCGACGCTGGCGCTGAGGAGCTCGTACACGGCTGCAACCGGGCTGGCACGGCTTCCCCATGGCTCCTCTATCCCCCCAAGGATGCCATAGGCAGGCACACGCCGCTCACACCCGGAGCGGGCACACCGCCGCTGACATGCATCCTTCGCGGACCGGAAGTGCTTGTCAGCCGGCTGGACACAACGGGACTCGCCGCGGGCGCTGTGGAGCTCCCACAAGGAAGCTGCCGGCATGTACAAGCTCCCAAGGGGCCCCTCTATCCCCCCACGGGTGCAAAAGGCAGGCACACGCCGCTCATACTCGGAACTGGCTCCCGGCCGCTTTCGGAAGGAGACGCCGAGGTGGCCTTGCTCGTGCAACTCCAGGTGGGCTTGAGGCTTCCGAAAATGCCATAAAAAAAAAAAGATTTTTTTATTATGAAGGTAGAAAAATCAGCGGGACCGACCCGCGAGCGAAGCCGACGGGGAGTTCCAGGAGGTCGGCATGAGTTGGCCGTGCATACCGCTAAAGCCCTCAAACTCCGACGCTGGCGCTGAGGAGCTCGTACACGGCTGCAACCGGGCTGGCACGGCTTCCCCATGGCTCCTCTATCCCCCCAAGGATGCCATAGGCAGGCACACGCCGCTCACACCCGGAGCGGGCACACCGCCGCTGACATGCATCCTTCGCGGACCGGAAGTGCTTGTCAGCCGGCTGGACACAACGGGACTCGCCGCGGGCGCTGTGGAGCTCCCACAAGGAAGCTGCCGGCATGTACAAGCTCCCAAGGGGCCCCTCTATCCCCCCACGGGTGCAAAAGGCAGGCACACGCCGCTCATACTCGGAGCTGGCTCCCGGCCGCTTTCTGAAGGAGTCGCCGAGGTGGCCTTGCTCGTGCAACTCCAGGTTGGCTTGAGGCTTCCGAAAATGCCATAAAAAAAAAAAGATTTTTTTATTATGAAGGTAGAAAAATCAGCGGGACCGACCCGCGAGCGAGGCCGACGGGGAGTTCCAGGAGGTCGGCATGAGTTGGCCGCTCCTACCGCTCTTGCCCTGGAAGTCCACAGCGGGCGCTGCAGAGCACCTACACGGCTGCCCCCGGTCTTGCACAGCTTCCCCATGGCTCCTGTATCCCCCCCACGGGTGCAGGCACACGCCGCTCATACACTCTGGGGCTGGCTGACAGCCCAGGTGACATGCCACCTCCTAGCCGACCGGAAGTACATGTCAGGCGGCTTGGGACATAGTGGGACCCCCCCCCCCCCCGCTGGCGCTGTGGAGCTCATACACTGTTGCCACCGGGCATGCACAGCTTGCATACGGCTCCTCTACCCCGGGCTGCAATGGGCAGCACACCCCGCTCATACACTCTGGAGCTGGCTGACAGCAACTGCTGCTGATAATGATGATGACGATAATGTGCAAAGGGTTATCTATCGGCGGACAGTGTCACACTCTGGCCCTGGAACTGTGCCACGGTCTGCCTCTGCTGTTCACTACCGCCTCTGACATTTTTGAACATACCCCACTTTAACTTGATTTTAAATGTTTCACTTTCAAATGTTTCACTTTCAGTAGCAGAAATGCCATTCTTTGACATTTGGGCCTTTTCAGTTTCACTGCTGCTTGGTCACCAAATGGATCTCCTTGGATTGAGGCCTAGTCCTCTCCCCACCGCCCTGGAACTCTGCCCCGGCCTACGCTGCCTGCCGTCACCCCCTGGCCCTGGAACTCTGCCCCGGCCTGCCTCTGCTGCTCACCACCGCCTCTGACATTTGTGAACATACCCCACTTTAACTTGATTTTAAATGTTTCACTTTCAAATGTTTCACTTTCA
Source organism: Rhinoderma darwinii (assembly GCF_050947455.1). Classification (NCBI taxonomy): domain Eukaryota; kingdom Metazoa; phylum Chordata; class Amphibia; order Anura; family Rhinodermatidae; genus Rhinoderma; species Rhinoderma darwinii. The sequence goes on from NC_134689.1 coordinate 107,847,933, forward strand.
GTAGCAGAAATGGCATTCTTTGACATTTGGGCCTTTTTATTGTCACTGCTGCTTGGTCACCAAATGGATCTCCTTGGATTGAGGCCTAGTCCTCTCCCCACCGCCCTGGAACTCTGCCCCGGCCTACGCTGCCTGCCGTCACACCCCTGGCCCTGGAACTCTGCCACGGTCTGCCTCTGCTGTTCACTACCGCCTCTGACATTTTTGAACATACCCCACTTTAACTTGATTTTAAATGTTTCACTTTCAAATGTTTCACTTTCAGTAGCAGAAATGCCATTCTTTGACATTTGGGCCTTTTCAGTTTCACTGCTGCTTGGTCACCAAATGGATCTCCTTGGATTTGAGGCCTAGTCCTCTCCCCACCGCCCTGGAACTCTGCCCCGGCCTACGCTGCCTGCCGTCACACCCCTGGCCCTGGAACTCTGCCCCGGCCTGCCTCTGCTGCTCATTACCGTCTCTGACATTTCTGAACATACCCCACTTTAACTTGATTTTAAATGTTTCACTTTCAGTATTAAAAGTGTCATTCTTTGGCATTTGGGCCTTTTTATTGTCACTGCTGTTTAGTCACCAAATGGATCTCCTTGGATTTGAGGCCTAGTCCTCTCCCCACCGCCCTGGAACTCTGCCCCGGCCTACGCTGCCTGCCGTCACACCCCTGGCCCTGGAACTCTGCCCCGGCCTGCCTCTGCTGCTCATTACCGTCTCTGACATTTCTGAACATACCCCACTTTAACTTGATTTTAAATGTTTCACTTTCAGTATTAAAAGTGTCATTCTTTGGCATTTGGGCCTTTTTATTGTCACTGCTGTTTAGTCACCAAATGGATCTCCTTGGATTTGAGGCCTAGTCCTCTCCCCACCGCCCTGGAACTCTGCCCCGGCCTACGCTGCCTGCCGTCACACCCCTGGCCCTGGAACTCTGCCCCGGCCTGCCTCTGCTGCTCATTACCGTCTCTGACATTTCTGAACATACCCCACTTTAACTTGATTTTAAATGTTTCACTTTCAGTATTAAAAGTGTCATTCTTTGACATTTGGGCCTTTTTATTTTCACTGCTGTTTGGTCACCAAATGGATCTCCTTACCTACCAGCAATCACCCTGGTTCTCTGGCTGGGCATGGGGATGCAAGTTGCTCCCGCTGACCCCCTTCCACCCCACCGGGACCTACCTGCAATCACTCTGGAACTCTGGCTGGGCATAGGGACACAGGTTGGTCCCGCTGCCCCCCCTTCCACCCCACCGGGACCTACCTGCAATCACCCTGGAACTCTGGCTGGGCATGGGGATGCGGTTTGCTCCCGCTGACCCCCTTCCACCCCACCGGGACCTACCTGCAATCACTCTGGAACTCTGGCTGGGCATAGGGACACAGGTTGGTCCCGCTGCCCACCCTTCCACCCCACCGGGACCTACCTGCAATCACCCTGGAACTCTGGCTGGGCATGGGGATGCGGTTTGCTCCCGCTGACCCCCTTCCACCCCACCGGGACCTACCTGCAATCTCTCTGGAACTCTGGCTGGGCATAGGGACACAGGTTGGTCCCGCTGCCCCCCCTTCCACCCCACCGGGACCTACCTGCAATCACCCTGAAACTCTGGCTGGGCATGGGGATGCGGTTTGCTCCCGCTGACCCCCTTCCACCCCACCGGGACCTACCTGCAATCACTCTGGAACTCTGGCTGGGCATAGGGACACAGGTTGGTCCCGCTGCCCCCCCTTCCACCCCACCGGGACCTACCTGCAATCACCCTGGAACTCTGGCTGGGCATGGGGATGCGGTTTGCTCCCGCTGACCCCCTTCCACCCCACCGGGACCTACCTGCAATCACTCTGGAACTCTGGCTGGGCATAGGGACACAGGTTGGTCCCGCTGCCCCCCCTTCCACCCCACCGGGACCTACCTGCAATCACCCTGGAACTCTGGCTGGGCATGGGGATGCGGTTTGCTCCCGCTGACCCCCTTCCACCCCACCGGGACCTACCTGCAATCACTCTGGAACTCTGGCTGGGCATAGGGACACAGGTTGGTCCCGCTGCCCCCCCTTCCACCCCACCGGGACCTACCAGCAATCACCCTGGAACTCTGGCTGGGCATGGGGATGCAAGTTGCTCCCGCTGGCCCCCACCCGGACCTACCTGCAATCACCCTGGAACTCTGATGGTCATGGGGATGCAGGTTGCTCCCGCTGCTCCCCTTCCACCCCACCGGGACCTACCAGCAATCACCCTGGAACTCTGGCTGGGCATGGGGATGCAGGTTGCTCCCGCTGCCCCCCTTCCACCCCACCGGGACCTACCAGCAATCACCCTGGAACTCTGGCTGGGCATGGAGATGCGGGTTGCTCCCCCTTCCACCCCACCGGGACCTACCAGCAATCGCCCTGGAACTCTGGCTGGGCATGGGGATGCAGGTTGCTCCCGCTGCCCCCCCCACCGGGACCAACCAGCAATCACCCTGGAACTCTAGCTGGGCATGGGGATGCAGGTTGCTCCCGCTGACCCCCTTCCACCCCACCGGGACCTACCAGCAATCACCCTGGAACTCTGGCTGGGCATGGGGATGCAAGTTGCTCCCGCTGCCCCCCCACCGGGTCCTTCCAGCAATCACCCTGGAACTCTGGCTGGGCATGGGGATGCAGGTTGCTCCCGCTGACCCCCTTCCACTCCACCGGGACCTACCACCAGTCACCCTGGAACTCTGGCTGGGCATGGGGATGCAGGTTGCTCCCGCTGCCCCCCCTTCCACCCCACCGGGACATACCTGCAATCATCCTGGAACTCTGGATGGGCATGGGGATGCAAGTTGCTCCCGCTGCCCCCCCACCGGGACCTACCTGCAATCACCCTGGAACTCTGTCTGGGCATGGAGATGCAGGTTGCTCCCGCTGCTCCCCTTCCACCCAACCGGGACCTACCACCAATCACCCTGGAACTCTGGCTGGGCATGGGGATGCAGGTTGCTCCCGCTGCCCCCCCACCGGGACCTACCACCAATCACCCTGGAACTCTGGCTGGGCATAGGGATGCAGGTTGCTCCCGCTGCTCCCCTTCCACCCCACCGGGACCTACCACCAATCACCCTGGAACTCTGGCTGGGCATGGGGATGCAGGTTGCTCCCGCTGCCCCCCCACCGGGACCTACCACCAATCACCCTGGAACTCTGGCTGGGCATGGGGATGTAGGTTTCTCCCGCTGGCCCCCACCGGGACCTACCACCAATCACCCTGGAGCTCTGGCTGGGCATAGGGATGCAGGTTGCTCCCGCTGCCCCCCCCACCGGGACCTACCACCAATCACCCTGGAACTCTGGCTGGGCATGAGGATGCAGGTTGCTCCCGCTGCCCCCCCACCGGGACCTACCACCAATCACCCTGGAGCTCTGGCTGGGCATAGGGATGCAGGTTGCTCCCGCTGCCCCCCCACCGGGACCTACCACCAATCACCCTGGAACTCTGGCTGGGCATGGGGATGTAGGTTTCTCCCGCTGCCCCCCCACCGGGACCTACCACCAATCACCCTGGAACTCTGGCTGGGCATGGGGATGCAGGTTGCTCCCGCTGCCCCCCCACCGGGACCTACCACCAATCACCCTGGAACTCTGGCTGGGCATAGGGATGCAGGTTGCTCCCGCTGCCCCCCCACCGGGACCTACCACCAATCACCCTGGAACTCTGGCTGGGCATGAGGATGCAGGTTGCTCCCGCTGGCCCCCACCGGGACCTACCACCAATCACCCTGGAACTCTGGCTGGGCATGGGGATGTAGGTTTCTCCCGCTGGCCCCCACCGGGACCTACCACCAATCACCCTGGAACTCTGGCTGGGCATAGGGATGTAGGTTGCTCCCGCTGCCCCCCCACCGGGACCTACCACCAATCACCCTGGAACTCTGGCTGGGCATAGGGATGTAGGTTGCTCCCGCTGCCCCCCCACCGGGACCTACCACCAATCACCCTGGAACTCTGGCTGGGCATAGGGATGCAGGTTGCTCCCGCTGACCCCCTTCCACCCCACCGGGACCTACCACCAATCACCCTGGAACTCTGGCTGGGCATGAGGATGCAGGTTGCTCCCGCTGCCCCCCCACCGGGACCTACCACCAATCACCCTGGAACTCTGGCTGGGCATGAGGATGCAGGTTGCTCCCGCTGGCCCCCACCGGGACCTACCACCA